>NW_024870619.1:0-42250 GCF_013358625.1 Macadamia integrifolia
TCACTACTCTTTATCTTGAGCTGATAATAGCCGGACCGAAGGTCTATCTTTGAAAATACTCTGGCTCCCTGCAACTGATCAAATAAATCATCAATGCGTGGCAATGGATACCGGTTCTTAATGGTTAGCTTATTCAACTCCCGATAATCTATGCACATACGCAAACTACCATCCTTCTTCTTGACGAATAACACCGGGGCACCCCAAGGTGAAACACTTGGGCGAATAAACCCCTTTTCTAATAGTTCTTGCAATTGCATCTGCAACTCCTTCAATTCAGCTGGTGCCATCCTATATGGAGCCTTTGATACTGGAGCTGCTCCAGGAATCAAGTCTATGGCAAACTCCAACTCTCTGCCAGGTGGTAAATGCATCAGATCATCTGGGAAAACATCGGGAAACTCTTTAACCACCTTTACTTCTTCTAGAGGTGTAACTCTTGCGTCAACATCGAGTACCGAGGCTATGTAACCCTGACATCCACTTTCTAGTAACTTTACCGCTTGAAGAGCGGAGACCAGAACCTTCCTCACCCTTTTCATGGTATCTGCTTGGTACACCCACTCTTTCCCTTCGTCGTCTGTTACCTTAATCAGCCTTTCCGCACAGATCACATTAGCTCGATGAGCCGACAACCAATCCATACCCAATATAGCATCAAAGTTCTGCATATTGAATTTAATAAGTTGTGCATCAAAGTTCTTTCCACTAATCTCCACTGGGCACGGTCCATACACTTCCTTCAACTGTGCAATTTTACCAGTAGGCATACTAACAATCATTCCCTGGTCTAGGATCCTGGGTGACATCCCAAGCTTCCCTACAAATCTCTTAGATGCGAATGAATGAGTAGCTCCTGAATCAAATAAAACATAGGCTGGTATGCCCGATATGGGTAGGATACCTAGTATAACAATGTATATCATTTCAGCAGGTCATCAATATTAATCATAATGAACTTCTTAATTTAAAATGTACCTGCTACAACTTCTGTACTAGCCTCAGCTTCCTCGGCTGATAGGGCATACATCCTTCCCTGCGGTTGACTGCCTCGAGGCAAGGGAGGTCGGTAAGCAGAGGGCTGACTGGAGGGCAAGGCTGGTCGGGCCCGACAGTCTTTCGCATAATGCCCATAGGAATGGCAGTTGAAGCAACGAATCTGAGACGTCGGAACTGGAGCGGGGCCCCTCTGCACTTGACCCGTTGCAGATGGAGGTCGAGGTGGCCTTGAAGCTGTAGGTGCCACACTAGTGTTTGGGCGAAAGGAAGTAGAACCCGAACCACCAACTGGCCTAGAAGGGTAGCCAGATGGCCTATAGGGCTGCCTATACATAGGCCCAGAACTGTATGATCCACGGTATGCTTTGGAGGAATTTCCCGCATCTGGGAATGGATTTGATCTCTTCCACAGTCCAGGAGTGAGGGACTGTTCACCCTTTTGCTTATCTTCCATCGTTTTGGCCTTCTGTACAATCTGGCCATATTCGGTCAAATCCAAGACTTCAAGCACCGACCCAATAGATGCTTTTAGGCCTTTTAGGAACCTTGCTGCCTTTTCTTCAGCTGTTCGCATATGCCTTGGGGCAAAATGGAATAAACTTTCGAACTGTTGCTGATACTCAAGGACAGTCTTACCTCCTTGAGTTAAGGCCATGAACTCAGTCTCTTTTCGGTCCCTAAAACTGCGCGGATAATGGTTATCCTAGAACAACTCCTTAAACTGCTCCCAAGTAGGTTCTGGATGAGCAGCCATCAATATAGGCTTGGAAGCTTGCCACCACGAATTTGCCTCTTTCTTGAGTTGTAACCCAGCACAGATGAGCTTCTGGGCATCCGTGCATTCGAGCACCTCAAATATCTTCTCCAATTCTTGGATCCATTGATCCGGTTCTAGAGGATCACTCCCCACCTTAGAGAATACCGGCGGTAAGTTCCTCTTGAACGACTCTACCACCCTTGACGTATTACTCGTCGCCGGGAAGTTAGGAGCATAGGTAGGGTAGTAGGCATAAGGATGAGGCATCCCATGCTGAGGAATACCGAATGGTGGGATTGGAGGTGTACCCACTTGTGGTCCCGTTCCCGACCCGACAGGTGGGTCTTGCGGAGTGTGTACCCGGGGAGGTTGACCCGGTTGAGAAAGATCCAACTGTTGCTGGATGGCAGTCATAAATGCTTGTTGTTGCTGAAGCATTTGTTGTTGGAAAGCTTGTTGGGACTGCTGGATTATTGTAGCAACATCTCCCGGTGTAATGACCGGTGGAGGGTCTGGGAGTGCAGTCATAGGTGGGTCCCCATGTGCCCCACCCTGACCATGGGTCTCTGCAGGTAGCGGAGGTGAGGTATGCCCACAGAACGGGCCCCTCTGGGATTTTGTGGTCGACCGACCCGACGAGGACCCCGCGAGGTACCTCGGGCATTACTACCGGATCTAGTACGTACCATCGTATCCTTGTACCTGGAACATATCACACACCACATTGGTTAAACACCATAGACTGATTTAGGCACACAATCATATGCCATTTTGTGAGGTGTTGTAGTGTATGATAGCCTGTAATTAATCATAGCTCAATTCCAAGATACGGGCAAAGTTCACAACATACATGCGAATGGTCCCACTTGACCGTAGCATATCGATCATAGGATTAATCCCCACCATAAAACCAATGCATTCATAATAGGAGAAAAGAAGGGAAATGACAAAGAAAGAAAATTTTAAAAATTTAAAAAATTTTCCCCTCTGTCCAAACCGGTGGGATGAACCGGCGGGTAGGGACCCGCCGGTCTGACCCGCCGGTCCCAACACCCAAACCGGCGGGTGTCACCGGCGGGTAGGGACCCGCCGGTTTGGACCCGCCGGTCTTGGCCGATAAAGCGAAAACAGGGCCTTTTGGCCCTGTTTTGTTTTATTTCCTTCACTCTCTTCTCTCTCTTTTTCCTCCCTTTTTTCCCTTGGACGATTTTGGGATCTACTCGGCGCTCCAACTCACGATTCCGCTCATCCACACGGCGCTTCAGTGAAGAGTCAACTCATCTTCATCCAAGTAAGTTCCTCTTCTTCTCCTTTTTCCAGAATTTCAATTTGGGTGAAATGCTTGATTTGGATTTACTTTCTAGGCTTTCTTTCTCCATTTTCCACCATAGAAAAGTATTATCATGTGTTTGTGATGATTCCATTGTGCTCATTTGTAGTTTATAGGATTCATCACACTTTATTTGGAGAAAAACCCAAATTGATGCCCTAGGTTCCCAAATTTGGGGGTTTCTTCAATCCTTACTGTTTTTCTCAAATTGATGTCTTCTATGTAATGCATTTCACTTGTTTTACGCTAGATATGAGTTAGATTTCATTGAATCATCCATTATGCTTGAAATCCTCATGCATTTTCATGAAAATCCCTATTTTGGCATTGGTTTCCTTGATTTTCATCCATACTTGTACTCATGGAATTCCATAGTCCTTTTTGGTTATATTCTTGCAATTCCATCATCCCATTACTATGGCATTTCATTCTAGACTTAGGGTTTCAAGCTTTCGCCCCATTCTATTCCAATTGCACAATGGACTTGAATTCTCCCATTTCATTCATGCCTATTGCTTTTGCTGTCCTTTGCTGTCATTTTACTGTTTTGGCACGCTTCCATGCGTTATCATCTACCATGTTCCATGTCATAAGTTTTCTATCAGTTCTAGATCATTGCCGTTCCCGTTTTTCGCATAAATTGGATTTTGGCTTTCCTTCTTTAATGCTGCTGTCCTTTATTGCTGTACTAACCCATCTTCCTTTTCTTATTGTCAGGATGTCTTCACGCACCGGCAGAGGACCCTCTTCCTCTGGTGTTCGACGCAAGACCACCGCTTCTAAGCGGAAAAGTGCGGAGACCAGCACTTCAGCTCATCGCACAGGAAGACCTACACCTGCTCAGTCTGACCCTTCAGACTATGATGAGGAGCACTTCACTAGTGCAGAGGCCGCGGCCAAATGGCCTATCTTCCTGAAGGGGCCAGTGTTGATGGAAAAGACCGTGGTAGTCGAGGACTTCCACAAGGCCCAGCTTCAGGAGAGGTTCTCAGCATTGGGCTGGGACACTATTCTTCAGGTGGACCGACCGTGCTACGATCAGCTCGTCCGACGGTTTTACTGCAACCTCGAGGTGTCGTATCAGTACGGGGAACTCACTGTCAGCAGCCTGGTGAGGGGAGTGGATATCCAGCTGACGGTAGACACCCTGGCCACCGCCATCTCAGCAGATTATGGCCGGCTTAGGAGGGAGGTACGATTGGTGAACACGAGGTTAGATTATTACGATCACCGCTTCGACTTTAACTCCAGGCCTCCAGCGAACGTGGTGATCATCGACGACGATGATGACGACCAGTGAGGCTTAGCTTGGCCGCCCAGCTATTTATCCATTTTTTTCTCTTTTTTTGTAGACATTGTACCTTTCTTTATTCTCATTCCTTGTAATTGCGATGTAACTTGAATTTCATTTATGGAATGAAACATCTTTGGATATTGGACTATTATAATGTTTTCATATGTGGAATTCCTGTGTGGTTTTGTGGTGATGTGATCTTTCTATTTATGCTCTTTGTTATATTATTATCTGTTGTTTATCAGGTTTTGTGTAAAATTTTTGGAAATCCCACTTTACGCCGTTATGCTGCCGAAATTTCGTCGAAATAGCACTTTATAGGTTATAGTACCAACCTAATTACCTTTTATCTACACTCACGCATGCCATGAATGCAACTTATAATATAACTCAGTTTTTTATACTTCCTTTCTTTGACTTTTAATCTTTAAAGCTTTTATATTTGCCCAACCCCATTTTCCTATTATAGAATCTACGGGATTCTAATGGTATGCTGTGAGTGGAGCAGAGCATCGCGCTCTGATACCACTATGTGTCACACCCCGTTCACACTGAACCGGAGCGGTGACCGAGTTAACACCGGTTAACCCAAACCTGCCAGGATCATCAGACACTGTATTCCACCACAGCATACACACACTAAAATCAACTCATCAAATCAGCGGAAGACTAAGTTTGAACTGTAATAATTCCCATATACCTGATACCCAAATGGCGATACCATAATTATATACATTTGGGCCCAAAGGCATGATATATATACCCAAAAAGAATAAAGTTTGAATATCAATTATATACAGGAAATTATCAAAAACATCAGAGTACGCAGCCCGGCATCGGTATCAAGGCTGGAGCTCAGCTCGGCCTCAGAACCGCTGCCCCGCAACACAGCTCTCACACGCGCAGTCTACGCCGTGCTCAAACTCCTCAGGGGTCCACCAGTCCTCCTCAGGAAACTCGACTGTGGGACCCACCCCCTGCTCCTCAAATGCATGACCTGCAAAATCATCTAAAAAGGGGTGTACACGTGGAATGAGCTCACTAGCTCAGTAAGTAGAGAGGTGGACCACACACAACAGTCCACACATCACAACACATCATATGCGCTACATGTCATGCAATTCATTTTAATTCACATACACCTAATCAACATTACTAAGTCTTTGGTTTTAGTGCTACTACAACCACAGTGCGCGTATACTCCGGGTACGAGCCGCGAACTCCCTCCCGCGATATGCCCATAGGGCTGTTGGAGAAGGACCACCGTGAGTACTCGGAAAAATGAAGACAATGCCGTCCACCGGCTCTCAACAGAAATGTAAATAAATTAAATGACAGTGCTGACTCCAGCAATTTAAAAGCAGTACGATTGGCCCTCTTGAAATACCACCGGGGTTGCCGGCTGTCCTACACGACTCGCCGGGCGTAATGCCTAACCACCACAGTGTCCGACAACCGCGACCCCTGCTTCCCCCCAAATGGCAACCCAACACCTCAACCCCTGTTGGGAAGGGTCGTAGCACGGATGGTGAAATCCTAATACCGCATGCTCCTATATGTAGTACGACTGCATAGTGCCTCCGTGTCCCATACCACGGGCCACCAATGCATTCGTTTCCAAGCCGACCACGGCATCTAGTCTATCAAGGCATTATGCAACATGATGTACACATTCAACATATAACAACACATTCAATTTGCATTTGAAAAGTAAACATAGCATATATGCACATCAGTGAGTGAAATGACTAATCTATATAGCGCATTCATGATGACATGACTGAATTAGATATAGTTATATGAATGCCAAACAAATGCCTTGAAACAAGGCCAAACGTCCTCTCTCCACTTACTTGTAGCGTATAAGGAGTCCCGCTCGGTACGGGAGAGATCCGGAGCGAATCGGGTATGATTTGGTGAACCTAACATAATTGAGCGAGGTTAGTACTTCACCATTTTAGAATCAAAATTAATGAAATCCGACTTCAAAATCGTGTTTAGAACGTCGAAAGAAGGTCCCACGTCCGATTTGGGCTCAATCGGACCTAAGAATCACATTCTGTCCACTCGGGGGGGTCACACAGGTGGGTGGTCTACCCACCGGTCCAACCCGCCGGTTTGGGACCTACCCGCCGGTAGGACCCACCGGTCCTACCCGCCGGTTTGGCCAGGGACCCCCTGGTCCTCTCGGATGGGTGTCTCAGGCGGGTAGGGACCCACCGGTTGTACCCGCCGGTTTTGACGGAAAAATCCCAGTTTCTTCTCATCTTCCTCCATTCCTTGGGGACCCAAATGGGGCTTTTCTCAACCCATTCCTCACACCTTTAGAGTCCTATAGGATGGTTCTAGCTTAGATTTAAGTTAGATTTAAGTGAGGGGTACCATCTTACCTTCTTTGCTCAAGAATGACCTCAAACCCTTCAAATCACTTCAAACTCACAATGCTTCTTCTACCTTGTCAATATCTCTTCAAATCCTTCAAGATCAATACATAAATCATCTATTAAACCTTAGATCCATCATTTCAAGAGGTGTTTACAAGATCTTAAGAAATCATACTCGAATCAAGGGTTTAAAGCGTGGGTTTGGCGAATGTTGATAAAACCCAGCTTTTCTTACCTCCAACTGTAGATCTCGAGTTGAAGATTACTCTCCCGGCACCGGAATGGCAAGATCGAGCTTCGGCGCCGCTGAAATCCTTCCTTTCTTCTTCTTCCTTTCTTCTTCCCTTTTTTTCTCTCTCCTCTTTACTTTTCTCACCAAACGTACGAGGGTAATAAATGGAAAGAAAAGAAGTCATAAAGCTTTATATACTATTCCTACTTAAGTGAATAGTGATGGATGGGTCACTCAGGTGGGTGGGTGTACCCACCTGACATACCCATCCAAGAGTCAAAACTTGGGATTTTGACCGGGCTCGGACCTCGGCTCGGACCCTACCCCAAGCATACAATGTAGCATACGTATATAACCTTAAAATACGGATATCATACCTGTTCTATCCGTACATAGCCTTATGGTAGGTGCACGTACACGGTTTGGGCACTCCCGTCTCTTCTGGCACTGGCTCGGACTTGTCGGGCCAGCCGGTGTTTAAGGTCACCCGTGCCATCATCGCCCATAAGGAACTCGCTCTAACATCCTCTGGCTCGGTTCCTGCATGGTTAAACCGGTTCAACCACGAAATCAGACCGGGTTTAAGAAGCGGGATATTACACTATGGGTGCAGGGAACTTGATCCAAAATAATGTATCCAAACCATATTGAAATTGGTAGGGGTATCACTCTTTAGATCTTAAACCCATATCTGATCTAAGTCTGGCCTGTTTATAGCATATCCAAACCTAGTAGAGTCCATGTCATATAAGATCGACCACTCTTCAGATGGTCCACTTACCAGCCACAAGGGAATATGCAAATGAGTGGGAGGTTATAAGCTTAAACTGACTCATGAGATTTAACAAGCAGCCAATCTAAACCACTTGCACTTCAAGCCCTGGTGATTTATCAATCAATATTGGGGTAAATAGTTTATTGCTTTACATACATTTAAACTTTCACTCAACTATGATAAATTTTTCATGCTCTTCCTACGTTTATTTATTCGATCATCTTTGGATAATGTATTATATATACAATATACTCAAATGATTTTTGATTTATGACATATTGAGTATTAGTAAATGTATAAGTATGTTTATGGGTCCCAATTTTGTGGACAGATAGACCCCAAGTTTTTCTGCCTATATATCAAGTATGAACCCAAATGGATGGAAGCAAAGTGAAAAATAAAACTTTGAAAATCGAGGGATTTTTAGGAGGGTGCATGGCATACAGAATATGGCTGAAAAATACAAGGATGCATAAACATAAATGGGAGGATATTTAATTGAATTTTGTGGACAGATAGACCCCAAGTTTCCTAGTCTAGGACCTTTACATAGAAAATCATGTCCGATCTTGTGGCACCCGACATTAGTATACATTTTCATAGTGTAAAGGATTAAGGGTCCGTTTGATAACGTTTCAAGAAACGCGTTTATACCGTTTCTAGACAAACGGAACAAAAAACGTTTGATAAAACTATTTCACTTCATTTGTTTTTAGAAATAAAAATATAAATTTCTACCTATTTATGGTTGTTTCGCCGTTTCTGGAAATGACTCGTGGCCATTCTTTTCGCTGGTTACTATTGACTTCCAGAAACATGACTATCAAACACCTTCAATTCTGTTTCTATTTCTAGAGACGGAAATTTATGTTTCTGCCATTTTTGAAATAGAAATGGTAAAAACGTTATCAAACGGGCCCTCAATAGTACAATTAGATTTGCAAAACAGACTATAAGTAATCTATCTATCACATGGGAAAGAGACTACATATATGGGAATGAAAAAAAGGGGCTAATGTTAAAGTTAACTATACATAATTAAACCTAAAAACTAAATCACCATAGGTTGGATGACGGGCTAGCAAAACCCGGATTTGTGATTTGTTATTAAACTCAAAGGGTTTTTATTGAATTTGGACTAAAAAAGCAAACAGACTTTAAGTGGGTGTATTTTATTAATCCGGGATCCCAACCTAATGCTACGGGCAGTTTGAGGGGGCTAGCCACGCCCGTCCTAACCTAACGATCCTAGGCTACGTCCCTAGTAGCTAGGCCCAAATCCGATCCATTGCCATGTTGATTACCAAGATGATTTTAGGATCAAGTTCTGTACACAAAATCCTAGGGGTGTCAATTCGTGGCCCGACCCGACAGAACCGATCGGAACCGACCGTTTAAAGCCCGGCCTGACCTGGCCCGTTTATTAAACGTGTCGGGCTTGAGCCCGGCCCGTTTATAAACGGTCGGTCTCAGTCCTGATACTTGGACCGTCGGGCACCCGACCGAGATCGACCAATTAATACCCGACCGAGACCAGTCTATTTTGCACTGGCCTGGCCCGGCCCGGTTGTAAGATACCTATTTTACCCCCATATGAAAGAGTTAAAAAGAAAAAAAAATACCAAAAACCCTAGTACCTTTCTCTTCGTTTAACACTGTCGCGGCCGCCGTTGTGGTCTTCGTCGTCGTCGATTCGCCATTCGCTTTGTTTCTCTGTGTCTGTCCGTTCTCGCTTTCTGGGGCAAAAAAAGAAGATATATTACCGTTTTAGCTCTATTCTCTCTCTTCGTTGCTCTCGTTGTTCTTTCTTTTACATGCTCTCACTGTTCTCTCTCTTACATACTCTCGCTCTCTCTCTCAGTTATCTTCATTTGGTGAGCTATTTCGAAGGTTGTGGCCGATTCCAATCTTGTGCACATGCTATTTCTATCAGGAACTCCTACAACTGATCTCTTTCTTACGCGCTCCTGCAGTTGATTTCTCTTTTACACCCCTTGTTACCATTCGTGAACCCTAAGGTATGCAGTGCAGTTTCTTTCCTTTTTTTTCTTTTTTTTTGTGCTACAGAGGAATTTGTCATCTCTCTATTCTCTCTCTCTTACATGCTCTCACTGTTCTCTCTTTTGAAGGCTCTTATTCTCTCTCTCGGTTAAGCCTAGAATTTGTGGGCGATTTCGAAACCTGGCAAAGCCCCCTGGTTCTTTCACCTTCCTGCGCAACTGATCTCTCTCGTCGAGGCTCTTGCAACTGATTTCCCTCCTGCAACTGATCTCTCTTTTACACCCCTTATTACCATTCGCGAACCCTAAGGTATGAAGTACCCTTTTTTTTGGTATTTTTTTTATACATTCACATTGCTTTAAATTATTCCATATCAACCTTACAAGGCTATCCATAACTGTTTGAACTTTTGTAGATGTGAAGTTCTTAGAATTGTTACTGACAAGTTTTTTGCAGGTAAGGAATCTTTAGTTCAAAATGGTAGAGCACCTGGGGTAATGCCAAGTTTATGGTGGTTCGAACCCACCAAAACTCTAAACAAAATACTTAAAGGGTTTTAACTTCTATATCTTGTTCTTGTTCTTGACATTTTGTGATTCTTGGATTTTTGTGATTAGATCACTGAGTTTTTAGATCTGCTTTCATTTGCTACAGTTAACATTGGTAGTACATGTTAAGAGTAAATGCCCATTAATGGTTGTGCAAGGGATATTGAATTAGATGATGAACAGAAAAATAAAATTCTGAACATGTCTTCAATCTATAATGTTTGCCAATGTTCTTTTGGTCATGCTCCAGCTTGGTGTCATACCATGCAAATCAATTACCTTTGTCAACCTTGATGCCATGATCATAACAAAATTCAAGGAAAATTTTGTATGAATGGTCAAGAAAAATAAAGAGCAGAGTTCTGTATTTGGCCTCTGTTTTTGTCTGAGAATGACAGCTTGAGCTATCTCATTCTCTTTGAAGGGCTTCCTCTGCTTTTCATGCATTGGATTTTTTGATTAAAAGTTGAGAATTGAATTTTGGATGGTATTTTGTGGTCTTAAGCTATTAAATAAGCGGTTAGAATTGAAAGTTGTGGAGGTGGGTTTGAACTGAAGGGTGTAAATGCCCTATTTCTTACAAATGTTCATAATTGAAGTTCTGGAGTCATGGGTGGACTTGGGAATTTGCAACTCAGAACAGTGTGATTGGAAAATATGAAGAGATTTTCATGCGCTCTAGTATCTATTATCTTGTTTCCATTCAATTTGTGATGCATCCATATATTACCTTTCATGTAGAAAGCATGTTTCACTGATTACATAATAATTTTTTGGCATTTCGATTGTAAATATATCCATGCCTTAGATTATGATATCTATTGCCTAAATGAGTTGAAACGATGCAAGACCTTAAATTAGTGAGGATTTATTTTTTACTGAATAAATGTTAAGTCTTATAAACATGAATTTGAACAATATTGTTTTATTTCGAGGAAGATTCAATTTATATTTATTATTTTGCATTATATTGTTGTTTTATTCAGTTGAATTGCATAATGTCAAATCAAAAAGATCAAGAAGTTCAGATGTCTGTTAATGAAGTAAACAGAGGGAATGGTTTTAGTCCGTCTAGTTCAAGAACTGCATCTGATCATAATACTGGGTCAGTTGTTTCATCTGCTACAGTTAGTACTTTACCAAGAAATAGGAAAAAAACTTCCATAGTTTGGAAAGAGTTTATTAATATCCCTAAAGACAAAAATCCCGATGGAAGACAAAGAGCAAAATGCAAGGCTTGTGGGAATATATATCTGGCTGACTCATCTATCAATGGCACTGGTAGTTTGAGGAGACATCTTAAGTCTTGCCTCAAGCGTAAAAATAATGATGTTGCTCAAATGTTATTGGGTGGAGGTGATGGGAATGTGGTACTGAAAACTAAGAGGATTGATGCAGATGTAGTTCGAGATATGATTACCACACTTATTGTCAGACATGAGTTGCCCTTGGTATTTGTCGAGTATGAAGAGTGTAGGGCTTTGATTTCTTATCTTTACCCACAATTTAGTCCTATTAGTAGGAATACCCAAATGGCTGATATTTTGAAGTTGCATACTAGAGAAAGCAAGAGGATAAAGGATTTTTTGAGTTCCTTCAATGGTAGAATGTCATTGACTACTGATTTGTGAACTTCTGTAACCACTGACTCCTATATTTCTCTCACTTGTCATTATATTGACACAGAATGGGTACTACATAAAAAATTATTTAAATTTTGCATCATGCCACCCCCACACACAGGAGCTAATATATGTGAAATTGCTTCAAATATGTTGTTGGATTGGGGTATAGAGAAGAAATTGTTCTCTATTACATTAGATAATGCCGGTGTTAACCTTTGTATTATTGAGCACTTGAAAAAAAGTTTGGTATTAAAGAAGGCATTGTTGTGTAGTGGTGAGTTTTTTCACAACAGATGTTGTGCTCATATATTGAACCTAATTGTACAAGATGGTTTGAAGTGCATTGATGAATCTGTACATTTTGTTCGATCGACTGTAGCATATGTGAAGGCATCTCAAGCAAGGAAATTAAAGTTTCTTGAATGCTGCAAACAATTGGATATACCAAGTCAGAAAGGGTTGCATGGAGATGTTTCCATAAGGTGGAACTCGACTTATCACATGCTTGATTCTGTCATTGTCTATCAGACTGCATTTCAACAACTAGAGTTGGTGGATAAAAATTTTAAAGTGTGTCCAAGCAATGAGGATTGGAAAAAGATTGAACACTTATGTTCCTTTTTGAAGCCTTTTAATGACATTACTGAATTATTGTCTGGGTCAAAGTACCCAACAGCAAATTTGTATTTTCATAATGTATGAAAAATACATTTGTCTTTGTTGAAAACGATAAATCAGGGAGAAGACTGTGAAAAAGATGGCACAAGAAATGAAAAAGAAGTTTGATAAGTATTGGGACTCATATAGCATCATTTTAGCTATTGCTGTTGTATTTTATCCTCGTTACAAGCTAATCTTTGTTAGGTATGCTTTTGATAAGATATACAGTTTGGATTCAACAACAATGGAAAAGTTTAACCTTGTGAAATCGACCTTAGCACGACTCTTTGAAGAGTACCGGTGCATGGAGATAACTGAGGAAGAGAGGGGATTTCAATCACATGCTATTGAGGACAATACAGTTGGAGATGTTTTAGATTGGGAGGTATAAATCATTATGTTTTTTTTTTTGGTTGTTTAAAACATATATTTTAATTCAATATATTACATTATTCATTTTGATTATTTTGTTTTGTAGGAGCTATCTATGTATGAGAGTTCTACTACTACTGTAATACAAGATAAATCCGAATTAGATTTATATCTAGAAGAGCCAAGGATTAAAGATCCGATCAAGCATTATGATGTATTGGCCTTTTGGAAGTCACAAGGATCAAAGTATCATGATCTTTCTCGGATGACACGGGATGTGTTGGCTATTCCGGTATCAACTATTGCTTCTGAATCAGCTTTTAGTGCTGGAGGTAAAGTTATTGACAAATACAGAAGTAAGCTATTGCCTACAAATGCTGAAGCGTTGATTTGCCTTCGAGATTGGATGTTCGGAGTAGACTTTAGAGGTAATTTCAAACTATGTAAATATACATTTTTCATTCGTTAAACAAATGTTGCTTCGTCGCATTTTTTTTGTCATAATCTTAGTATCTTACATGTCCTCTTCTTCATTTTGTACACTTTTAAAACTGAACCGGTTGATGATGCCAATGATTTGGCTAATGCTTTGGGGAATGTGTTGTCTTTGGATGTGAGTGGTGATACTAATATTACAGTAGAACCTACACAAAGATCTTCTAATGCCTCTACTGCAGCTAATGTTTAGTCTGTTAGGTGAAATTCCATAGGTAATATCATTCTTGTTCTTTGATTATGACATATTCGCTATCTTTTATCTTTACATTTACTAATGTTTATGCTTCATCTATTTTCTATTAGGTGGGATTGATGTTGAAGCACTCCAGATTGGACGAAATTAGGATAATTTTGAGTCATGTAACTAAATATTTAACTTTGGGGATGTTTGGATACGAATTTAAGATTTTTTGTGATATTTCTAAATATGTTAATTGTGAGATGCTTGGATAAGAATTTAGGACTTTTTATGATTCTAAATGTTTTAATTATGAGATGCTTGGACAAGGATTTATGACTTTTTATGATTCTAAATATTTTAATTGTGGGATGCTTGGACAGGATGAGGATTTAGGATTTTTTATGATGTTTCTAAATAATTTAATTATGAGGATGTTGGATCAATGCTTTGGATTTTTTGTGATGTTTTTAAATAGGTGACTTGGAAGAGAGTAGATTCCTCTAAATATGTTAATTGTGGGATGCTTGGATAAGGATTTAGGACTTTCTATGATTATAAATATTTTAATTATGAGATGCTTGGACAAGGATTTAGGACTTTTTATGATTCTAAATATTTTAATTGTTGGATGCTTGGACAGGATAAGGATTTAGGATTTTTTATGATGTTTCTAAATAATTTAATTATGAGGATGTTGGATCAATGCTTTGGATTTTTTGTGATGTTTTTAAATATGTGACTTGGAAGAGACTAGATTCATCTCTATTTAAAGAAGTAATACAATTAAACTCAACAATTAAAGAAGGCCCGTTTAAAAATCGATTACGCCCGTTTAACATTAAACATGTCCGTGGCCCAGTTAAAGCCCGACTAAAACCCGATTAAGGCTCGATTTTAATAGCTCGATTATAGCCCGAGACCGACCGACCGAATATAAAGTGTACCATGCCCTCACTAACTAAGCCCGATTAGTTAAATGGGTGGACATGGTGCAACCTTTAAAAGTCTTCAAGCCCGATTAAGACCGACCGAAACCGGACCGGCCCGACCGATTGACACCCCTACAAAATCCCCTATTTATGTACAAGGTAAGAATCTGGAGTGAAAACCTCAAACCATTTGATAAACTGTAAACTAAAATGAGATGAATAACTAAGGCCCCACAAGCCCATCAAACCAAATAGAGCACCATCCTCACGAACTAGAGGCCTCATGGTTGTACTGCGATTCAAACTTAAGAAACAAAACCAATCGATTTCAGCCCTTGATCCCAGGGGCTGGATTATAGTGGACCTTGATTCTCCAAAACATGTCATCCTGTCGGTGGAAAGGCCCTAGGGTTTCAGATGGAATCCCCCAGAAGGTGTTAATTGAAGCAAGACAAAAGGTAAAATAGGGAAAAAATCACGCAAAATAAAAATATAATGATAGGGTTGGGGGGTATACATTACAGGTCTTAGATGATAACCAATAAATTAATGAAACAACAACAAAAACACAAAAAAGGAAAAACATGAAATAGAAGAAGGGAAGATGGAAATGGGCTGGAAATGGATTTCAGCCACAAAGAAATGAATAAGGATGGGTTTCAGGTTTGCGGTTCAGCAAGGAGAAAGGGGAAGAAAGTTTATGAAGAAGAAGGTGAGTGAGTTACAGGTTTTGGTTTCAAATTTGGGGGTTCAGCTATAGCGAAACGAAGAGGAGGATAAGATGTAAGTAAAAGTTCCAACCAATGGATACAAGAGGCCGTTTGGTAGTGTTCATAAAAAACGTTTATAGCGTTTTTGAGTGTTAATAGAACCAAAAAACGCAAAAAACCGTTTGGTTCTATAAAGCTCCGTTCCTGTTTTTTTGAAACTCAAAGTACATAAAAAACGAAAAATCAGTGATTTGACGAAACACCCCGGAGGCTGTTCTGTCGGTGGGTTTCGTTTCAAATTAATATAGTTGAAACAATCATTCCCGACGGTCCGCGACAGAGAGAGGAGAGAAGCCAGAACCCACTTCCCTCCTTCCGAAAAACCCATCTCAGGTCTCGTTCTTCTCGTTCTTCTTCTTCCTCCAACCTTCGTTCCTGATTGTTGGCGACAGAGAGAGGAGAGCAGCGAGGAGAGAAGCCAAAACCCACTTCCCTGCTTCCGAAAAACCCATCTCAGGTCTCCATTCTTCTCGTTCTTCTTCTTCCTCCAACCTTCGTTCCCGACGGTCGGTGACAGAGAGAGGAGAGCAGCGAGGAGAGAAGCCAGAACCCACTTCCCTCCTTCCGAAAAACCCATCTCAGGTCTCGTTCTTCTCGTTCTTCTTCTTCCTCCAACCTTCGTTCCCGACAGTCGGCGACAGATAGAGGGGACACTCCCTGAGCCAAGTCAATCCCATACCTGTGAATATCAGCATAAATAGAAAGACAGTTAAGCAGCTCCATATTTACAACTATATGCATCATAAAGGATAGAACCATTAGCATATTATTGTTTTGCAAACGCCCTGACTCACTGCAAAACATCAGGCAATGGAAGTTTGCTTCCTTTAAGACGAGCCATTTTGTCTCCAACCGATCCCTCATAAAACTTCATAGCAATTGATACCTGTCAAAACAGAAACACAAATCATCTCCACATTATGTCAAACAGAGAGAAGTCTGAGGTTGGTAACAAAAGAAAAATATGCTGCCCCTACTTACAACACCCTGAGGAATTAATAAAACTATTTTGCCTTCCGAGTGCCCAATGGTCCTTGAACAGTTTTCAGTATTTTTTGGTTTGCTATAAACCAATGGCCTATTTCAGAGTAATAAATAGGGACCCAACTTCAACTTCCACTAATAGTTGTACAATTAACATTGATTGGTATTGAGACAAAATGATACCGACCAAAACCATGCCCTTTGATTCTTTCCCTATGGCACATAAAGACACTCTTACAAGTAAATCACTGCCATGCTAGAGGTTGAAGTACAACTGCCTCCTTTACTATTTTCCTACGTTTGATTTCTTTATTATTTTCCTATGCTTGATATCTTTGTTATTTTCCTATGCTTGATTTCTTTGTTACCTTGCTTGGTTTTATTGGTCTTTCCATTATCTCTCTCCAAGATAATCTTTGTTATTTATTTTTTTAGTGTTCAGTCTTTTTTTGTCACAGTATGCTAACTTTTACACTAACTTATAATGTCTAGATATTATGTTTGGAAGTAGTATCCCTGCCATTAAGTGGTCAGAATTTGAGACCACTGTTTTCATTGAAGCAATGAAAGAAGCTGTAAAAAATGGTCACAAATCCGGTAATTCATTTAACAAAACTGGATGGGAGAACATTACAAAGCAATTTCAACAGGCTTTAAATCGTCCAGTCGGGAGAGAACAGTTACGCAATAAGATGAACAAGTTGAAACAAGAGTATCAACAGTTCAAGAGACTGCTTGACACAACTGGATTTGGGTGGAACTCAATGACAAAAGCAGTCACAATTGATGATGAGTCCATATGGGATAGGGCAATACAGGTACCCTAGATTTCACTAGCTAGTTGAATTATTTAAAAATTAGATTACAATGAGTAGTACATATACGTGATACAATTACTGCTTATGCAGGCAAATCCAGGTTGGTTGAAATACAAGAAGTATGGACTAAACAATTGGCCAGATTTGAGCATGGTATTTGGGGATGCATATGCTACAGGTAACTTAGGGGTTGATAGTGCTCAAGATTTGGATGGCATCGAAGCTGTTAATACAGTTGATATTGAGCAAGTCTCTCACTCCCCCAGTACCCCGGTGCATATAAGCATGAATGACCCCTTTCATGAGGATACTCATACTCCAACTCAGACCACCACAAAACGAAGTCTTGATAGGACACCTACGGGACGAAGAAAAAAGAGCGCCAATAAGGGAGATAGACACGTGAAGGACTTGTATGGGAAGTATTTATCCATGAAAATTGAGAAAGCATCCAGTACTTCTGTTACATCTCCTGTTCGTGGTGGGGTAGGTGCATCTTGTCCTCGAGATTTCAGTGTGAGTGCATGTGAGGCGGTGATATCCTCCATACCGGATATATCAAAGGAGATATATTTGAAGGCCACCAGTCGTATGCGTACTGATCCTAGTTGGAGGGAGTTGTTTGTCTGTGCAGAGCCTGTGAAGAGGATTTGGCTTTTAGATGCCTTTGAGTAGTTGAGGTTGTGTTTGAATGCTACTTTTGATAATTTTGGATTCCAGAATCTACTTTTGATGTGTGTAATTTTACTTTTGGAGATACATTGCATGACTTGGCTTTTATTTATGCATAGTTTTTTTTTTTATATTATTGATGTGTGTAATGTTGAACATGTGTTTTGGGTTGAGACGATGTGTCATCGTGTTATGTTTTACAGTTATTTGTTTCCAATTGTGTAGTAATTGTTTATTTATTGCAGTTATGTCAAATGCATTATGTGAAACTTCTAGTGATGAAGAATATACGATCATTCACATGGGAATGGAATTATTGAGTGATGCTGTATATATTCGGGAACCATATAGGGATAATGCATTTTCAGGTGTTGTCATGATGCATGAGGTATTGAATGGGCATGCCAACAGATGCTATGAAGAGTTTAGGATGGAACGTCATGTCTTCCTCAACCTATGTGACTATGTTAGACATAGGGGGTGGTTGAAAGATACGACCAACATCCGAGTGGATGAACAGCTTGGAATGTTCCTATGGATTGTTGGGAAGGGTTCAAGTAATAGGGACACCCAAAATCATTTCAACCACTCAGGAGAAACAGTTAGTCGAACATTCAATGTTGTCTTGATTGCAATGCAACGCCTGGCTAAGGAGAAAATCAGACCGCCAGACGTCAATATGATACCGATAGAGATTGCACAGAACCCAAAATACTATCCTTTTTTCAAGGTAAATATGTTAATATGATACATGTTTGTAACTCAAGATATGAATATTTATATTCTTATATGTACTGGCCATTTAATTGTCAATATATGTCATAGCATTGCATTGGCGCCATAGATGGTACTCATATCCATGCGGTAGTTCCAAGAGAGGATCAAATTCGATATAGGAATCGGAAGGGGATCACAACTCAAAATGTGATGTGTGCATGTTCATTTGACATGCGATTCACATATGTACATGCGGGATGGGAAGGTAGTGCAAATGACTGTCGCGTACTTGAACAGGCAAGAAGTGATCCTCGATTGAGTTTTCCACATCCACCTCCAGGTATTAACTTTATACTATTATATTAGATTTTCATTTGAGTGTATATGTAATAATATATATTATTTTTTGTCTGTAGGAAAGTATTATGTTGTCGACTCTGGGTATGCTAGCCAATTTGGATTTTTGACACCATTTAGGGGTGAGAGATACCATCTACCGGACTATAAAGGGGGTAGAAGATCCCCAAGAACAGCGAAAGAGTTGTTCAATTATAGGAATTCATCACTTCGGAATGTCATTGAACGCACATTTGGGGTATTGAAGAACAAATTTAAAATTTTAAGGCTAATGCATCAGTTCCCAGTGGAAGCTCAGGCATCAATCGTACTGGCATGTTGTGGGCTACACAATTATATTCGAGAAGAGTATATTGCTGATGCAGAATTCGTGGGGATGATCGATGATTTAAAAGTTGCAGAAGATAACTTGAATCTGCCACATGAAGATTTCGTTGATCATTCTACAATACAATCAAGTCAACGAAATCGGGCAAAAGAGATGAATGCCACTAGGCTAAGAATTACAAATGCAATGGCTATACAGCAAAGGATGCCAGAACTAGTTGAAAACTAAGACCGATAACTATTTTGCCAAAACTAAAAACCTAAATTGATGTTTCAACCCACGTAGTACTTGTTTTATGGTACATTTATATATGTGGTACAAGTTGATATATTATTATGAATGTCATATATTTGGATGCTATATTAACTTTTTTGATAAATAAATTTCTATTACAGATGACTTCTTCTATGCCCCCACTCATGATAGCAACTTGTGAAATTTGTGGAAAGAGTTGTGGTAAATATACAACAAAGTCGGGTAAAAATATTGGAAGAGAATTTTTCAAGTGTGAAAATTCATGTAATTTTTTCATGTGGGTGGACCAACTACATCTATGTAGATGTGGTAAAGGTCAATGCAAAGTACGAACTGTGACGAAAGGTCCAAACAAGGGACAGTATTTTCTATGTTGCCCAAGTTCAACTGGGGTAATTTATTTCTACGATTGACCTATACCTATAGATAATTTATGATTTTTGTTTAATTCGATGTTAAATTTCAATGACCCTAATCACATCTATTATTTGATATAGGCTAATGACCGTGGATGTGGTATGTTTGTATGGTTGAAAGATGAAACATATATCTCTACCATATAACATACATTATGTTCAGAAAACTCAAGCTCAACATCAACATCATCCATACCACTTTCCGTTTCGAACGAGTACATGAAAGGATATCTGGAAGGGACACTTAAAGGATTAGAGGACCAAACAAAAAAGATGAAAGACATCCTCCATGCATTCAAGTCTTTAGACTTGGAAAAAAAGTGAAAATTTGGGGAATTATGTAATAGTTAACTTGCACAAGGCATTGTTAATACTGTCTTTTATTCATCTTTTGGAAACCATGTTTTTTTTTTTCATTGGTGTGTAATATTTTATTGTCCTAAAAAAATTTATATGCTTATAGTATTTTAATGTTATTTTTGTAATTATTGACTTAAAAGAAAAGAAAAAAAAAAAACCGTTTCTGAAACAAGTATTACCAAAACGGCAGAAATGTCGTTTCTTGGTTCTGAAACTGTTCTAGAAACAGATTCACCAAACAGCCTTAAATCGTTTAAAAACGGCGTTTTGACACAGAAACTGAAATTTCCGTTTCTGACACGAAACGGAGTTTCTGGAACAGAAACGATACCAAACGGAGCCTAAGACTTTAAGAAAGTTATATGAATGAAAATATAATTCCAAGTAGAAGTTGATTTACTTGTTCAATTGATACTCTGAAACAGTAGCAGAAATCGTCCAATTTAAGTAGAGTTGAGTCGCATAATATGTATACTCTCTTTAAGGTATTTGAACGCCTCATATATTTTTGTGCAATCGGGTTGACCGTACGTTATCATTTCAAAATAAAACAACTCTTAAATCGATTAAGATGCACTCCAATAATCGATTACAACAGATATGTCCGAAGGTAATACTTAGAAACTCAAAGGAAAACTGTGGACAGAGGTAGAAAATAGTAAACATAGCACTTTAGCGAATAGAAATACGTATTCCTTGCAGAGTCAATATACGTTAGGATTTTTGTTACACGTAAATAGAGACTAGTGTTATATATTTATAGAGGGTATGCCTCTGTATACGAATAGGTATATCTGTATAAGTACCCAACCCATACATATACAAATGTCTCTTTGTATGGGAAGGGTACATGACTAACGTATCCCTAGTAAAAAGTAGGTTTTTTGAACCACCCACACTTGTACCCATACCCATACCTAGGGGTGTCAATTATAAGTCCGCATTGGTAGGCTCGATCGAGCCCGACTTGTCGATTTGATCAGACACCCAATGGGTTAGCAACCTGCACTATAAACATTCGTTAATAAACGTGTCAAACTCAACCGATAATCAGGCAGATCCAGGTTGAGCCATAAACGTGTCGGTACTTGTTGATTTCAATCGGGCCTACCAATGATGGCTATGTTAAAATTGTATACTTTTGCCACCCCTTTATTCTCCTTCAAGTTTTTTTCCATCAAAGAAGTGGGCCCTAGTTGTATTTTTTCCAAACGTTAGGTAGCCCAAGCACTTAACCAAAAGGGAAAAATAAAAAATATAAAAGGGGAATTTACTATCACTCCCCTACATTTGGCTTATATTTGTTAAAACTTCCATACCTTTTACTTTTTTATTGATACTCCCCTGCTTTTTTACTTTTACATCTTTTTCTCCCCTCTTCTTTTAATACCTAGATTACCCTTCATTTTCAAATTTTAACCTATTACCCTTTTTTACAAATGGGTTGGTTCAAAACATGATTTGAACCAAACCACTAACAAGTTTTGTCTCATCCATTCATCAAGGATACTGTAAATTAAGAAAAGAATAATTTTGTACCTGATCAAACCATTAACAAGTTTTGTCCAATCATCGAGAATATTGTAAGTTCAAAAAAGAATAATTTTATATTCGATCTTTATCTATATTAATATCATATGTTCCAATCAGGTACCATGCATTTTTTATTTTTGTTAGTCCTTAGATTGGTTGAAACCGATACCAATATAATAATAAATAAGCAACATCCCCAATGATTGGATGAGACGAAATAAAAAATAATAATAATAAATAATAATATCTTTAAGGACACATCAGATATGTTAAGATACTTGATGATTGGATGAGATAAAACTGGTAAGTAGTTTGGTTCAAACCATATTTTAAACCAACAAATTTGAAAAAAGTGTAATAAGTTGCATGTGAAAAGGAAAGGTAATGTAGGTATTTAAAAAGAACAAGGGAAAAAGAGATGTAAAAATATAAAAAGGAGGAGAGTATTAGTAAAAAAGTAAAAGATAAGGGAGTTGAGCAAATATAGACCAAATGTAGAGGAGTGATAGTAAATTCCCCAATAAAAAAAGGTGAAGGAAAGAGTTTCTTGTTGACCGGTTGAACCGGCGACGAGCATTTCTTGCTACCAAAGAAAACACATAAAGCACTTAAAAACTCTGGACTCCCTCCCATGGATGCTTGCCGAAAACCCTACAAAATTTTCTTCTGAATCACGGACATTGGCTGTTCAATCTGGATCTGTGAGGGTTCAAGCATTTGTGTGTCTGTTAATTAATCGTCTGTGATATTCTATTTCTACGCCTGCTTGTCTGCGCAGATTGCTGGATTTCAACCGAACTGAAGATGTTTCTTACCAGGTGAGGAAACCACTTTGAGTAGCAAATCTAGGGTTTCACGTACTGAATCTGAGGGTGATTTTTTGACATGGTTCATTTTGATTTTCGCTCTTTTATTGATTGAAGGACCGAGTACGACAGAGGTGTCAACACTTTCTCTCCTGAAGGGCGACTGTTCCAGGTCGAATATGCTATTGAGGCTATCAAGGTAATCCAATTTACTGTCTCCTTTCTGGTTGTTTGCACTGTAAAATTGGGTTTATTCAAACAAGAATGAGTTTATTGCAGCTGGGTTCGACTGCTATTGGGTTGAAGACGAAGGAAGGCGTTGTGCTTGCTGTCGAGAAGCGAATCACTTCACCTTTGCTGGTATTGCCATTTTATCGAGTCAACTCAATTTATTTGGTTTTCTTCGTGTGTTTTGGTTGTGTCTCTGTTACTTGTTTGATCAATATATCTGGTTTATGAAGTCATAGTGTCTTTGAATTGAAACCCACTTAGTACATTTCAATTCAGAAATTTCTTCTACAGACCATTATATAGCAGGTTTTCCGAAGATGGATTACGTGATGGGTACATATTAATAGGGAAAAAGGATTGTCTGGGTGTGTAGTGCCTGCACCCAGACTCAGGATGTGGTGGAATGACTGCCCCACCCTCGATGAAAGGCCCAAATCCCACCCCTATTGATGCTTCTAGGTGTGCTCCCATTGGCCCCTGTGCTGGTGCAGGGACGGTGCTCCGGACAGAAAACTTTCCCTCATATTAATAATACAAATTTCTTATTCTGTAAGCCCAGCAGCATTTATTGAAATGGATGTATACCATGAGTATAAGTGCTTCTCATGGATTGGAATGCATGGTGCTGCATGCCACATGTTTGCTTGTAGAACATGGTTTTACAATTACTTGTTCCAAATAAAAATTCATCTAAGTCCTAGCATTGACACCTTTGTGCTGAAGTCAGCCAGGGTACTAGTTCCAGAGTGTGCCTATAAGTTTGTACATTGCAATGTTGTAATCATAGTTGTCACGACGTCAAATCGATCCAAGGCGATGGAGGGGTGGCTAATTGATTTGGCGATGAATTGCCCAGTTATGGCGTTGCCATGGTGGTCAAATCGCCCATGTGTCATTTTTTATTTTTTCTATTTTCTAAAATTATTTAGTGTGCTACTTTTTTTATTTTTCCTATTTTTTAAAGTTATTTAGCATGCTACAAGCCTACAATATATACCCTATAACATATAAAACCTACATTAAGCAACATCAAGCCATAAAAAAATCAACATAGCCATATCATGTCATAAAAAATCAACAAGAATTATTGACTTATACAGTTATACATCAAGTCATAAAAATCAACATGTACATCAAGTCACAAAACAAAAAAAATAAAAGGCTAACCTGTGACTGAAGCTTGAAAGCAATGATTGGAAGTAGGTGAGGAGCCTGAACACACACACACATATATATATATATATATATTTGGAAACATAAGAATAGATCAAATGATAAGCTAAGTGGCTAACCTGTTAAGTTATTAATGACTTACTGAAGCAATGAAGCTTGATAGCAAATGAACTCAACATAAAAAAAAAACTTAACTAATCATCCAAGTTCAAAGTTCAAGTTTAACGTTTAAAGTTTAAACAATACATAAAATCCAGACATACAGTTAAACACAAATAACTTAATCATCATAATCATCCAACAAATCAGTAGATGACAGATTCCCTTGTTGTCCACTAGAAGCATTTGCATTTTCACCAAAACTATTTATGACATCCAAGTCATCATTCACATCGTCCTCTTCTTCCAAATCTTCTTCCCCATCTGATCCCGATGACTCCCCAACAACCCTCCCTCTACCACGGCGTGTGTAGCACATATTTCCTCTAGAGGTTGATGATTGAGTTCTCCTGGGTCGATTGGGCCCCTCTGTTTTGCCCCCTTTTGCTCTATCAGTAACGTCCCATGTGAGATCAGCATCGGGATGGACTACATCATCCACTCACTACTCCAATCCAATTCTTCAAATACAAGTGGATCATAATTTCTATTATCGAGATGCCTTTGTTGAAACATTTCTTCTAGGCGGCGATTGTATTGAACATAGACTAGATCATTCAAACGTTGATATTCCAGCCTATTCCTCTTCTTGGTATGAATCTGAATTCATAAACAATAGAGAACAACAAGCAAATTTATTGTTTCAAAAATAAAAAGTCTAAAATATGAAATAGATGTAATACCCAGCTACTTGCAGACTTAAATGTGCTCCAGTTGCGCTCATAACCAGTTGCAACATTCGAAAGCTCAAAAGCATGACCTCCAAATGAACCCCACAAAGTAACTATAAAAAATAAATATATATATAAAAAAACTAGATTAATATTTAATACATCACACAAAGTAGCTACTAGTTACTAGGTACAAACAAAACAACTAAACAATGTATTTACTAGGACTCATGGTTGCCCATTGTCTAACCGCCATATCCGAGGCAAAAGAACCTTAAGAATATCCATACAAAGTGGCTTGAGTATTTATCTTGTTTTGTAAAGCTGGTTCATGTATCATTCTTTCAATGACTTCATTAAATGCAAGTTGTAGAGAAGATATAATTTGGTAGTCACCATCATCACCTTCCTTATAACAAAAAAATTTGCCAGGATTAAGAAATAGTGCTGCTTCATACAAAGGACGGCCCATCTGAATCTCCCAACGCCTGTTAACAATATCTAACACTTTCTTGTATTGCCTTTCTCTATCCCCAAAGTTTTTTTTTTTTTTTTTTTTTTTTTTCCTCATCCATGACAAATTGAACCTCAGGCATAGAAGGCCTCTCATCACCATCCACAATCCTCAAGACAGTAAGAAGTGGCTTTGAAGCTCTAAGACAATTTTCCAAACCATTCCAAATTGCTACAACAAACACTGTATCAACCACTTTCTTCCCAACCTCGGTCTTTGCCAAATTAGAACTAGTCCATTTTTCAGAAATAAACAAATGCCTCAAGTCATCTTTATGTTTTAACAAGATTTGAAGTGTTAGAAAATTAGAAATGCAGTTGCAAATCTAGTAGTTGCTGTCTTCACAAGATCCCTTCCATTTGTTTTAGCCCTCATTGCATCAAGAATGCGTGTGTGCTTTTGGATGAAGTTGGTTACTTTTTTTTGCCTTACTTATCACATTCCTATTAGATTTCAAGAATCCTATTTCTTCCAACATTAGGTCAATGCAATGGGTTGCACAGGAGTCCAATATAGCTTTGTCCTCTTCTGCATCAACATTGTACTGGCTAATTTATAAGCTGATGCATTATCTAACACAATTTGCACAACATTCTCACCAATTTCTTGAACTTTGTTGTCAATCAATTCAAACAACTTCTCTGCAGTTTGAGATATACTGGATGCATCAATATATTCCATAAAATAAGTCCCCTTTGGACAGTTAACGTGGAAATTAATTAAGTGCCTTCCTCTTTTATCCGTCCACCCATCAGTCATAAGAGTGCACCCATACTGCTTCCACTACTCTTCATATATATTCTTCATCTCTGCAATTCTATCATTTGCTGCCTTTAACAATGGCACCCTCACTTTATGATAACTTGGGGCTTATATCCTGACCCGTATTGTGTAATAGATTCCACCATCACCTCAAACCTCCTTGACTTTAGGGCATTGAATGGAATACCACACTGATAAACCCAGTCAACAATGTGATTATCAACTCTCTTTTTTTCTTCCGCTGATCTAAACCGGTTCTCTATAGTAGTCTGATTACTACCTTTAAGATGCCTCTCAGCAACCACTTGCTCAGGAGTCCGTCTAACATGAGCATCCATGGGGCCCCTTAATTGTGGCTGAATGACTACTTTCTTTCTCTTAGCACCTGTCCTAGAGCTAGGAATAAGTCTAGAGGTTGTAGTAGAAGGAGTCCTATTTGACTGTCTTTGACCTTCAACTTCTATATCAACATCCACATCAGCACCAACATCAACATCAACATCAACATCAGCATCATCATCATCATCCAAAGTGTCTTGCATCATTTATTGTGCATAAGAGCTGCATTCATCTCTGTAGCAATCGTTACAGTTGTCTTGGTACACTTAGCAACATCTCCATATCCACCCACCAAATGTTGCTTTAACCTTTTAATTCCACACTTGAGGTTTTTGCCACAAAGAGTGCATTTAATAAGGTTCTTGTCTGAAAGGTTAGGCTAATACTCATACTTCCACCCAGGGTCATTTGATTTGGCCTTCCTGGTTGGGTCTTTGGACGGATCATATGCAGCCGTGCTTATATTATCACCCCTCACTACTACCACCAACAATACCATCCATTATGAACTCCTACTATCCTACAAGTTACAAAACAGAGTAACAAAGTATGTTAAGTGTTAACCAATAACATTAACATCAAGTATTCAAGTTATAATTGATAAAACAGAGTAATAGAGTATGTTAACCAGTAACATTAATATTAAGTATACAAGTTGCAAAGATATAAACACTTTATAAAACTGAGTATATAAGATTATTAGTTAACCAATAAAGCAATAACATATTAACATTAACTAATTCTATATTTCTATTTATGCTGTTATGAAACATAGAAGAAGGAACAGAGAGGGAGAAGAACTGAAGAAGAAGAAGGAGAAAGAGAAGCAGAGAAGAAGAAGAATCAGAATTCAGAAGCAGAAGACGAAGAAGGAGGAGAGAACTGAGAAGGAGAGAAGATGAGAAGAAGGACCAGAGAAGGAGAATAATTGAAGAAGAAGAAGAAGGAGAAAGAGAAGCAAAGAAGAAGAATCAGAATTCAGCAGCAGAAGATGAAGGAGGAGAGAAGAAGAGAAGAAGGAACAGAGAAGGAGAAGAGCTGAAGAAGAAGAAGGAGAAAGAGAAGCATAGAAGAAGAATCAGAAGCAGAAGACTTAGAAGGAGGAGAGAAGGAGAGAAGAAGAGAAGAAGGAACAGAGAAGGAGAAGAACTGAAGCAGAAGAAGGAGAAAGAGAAGCAGAGAAGAAGAAGAATAAGAAGTAGAAGACGAAGAAGGAGGAGAGAAGGGGAGAAGAAGAGAAAAGAACTAGAACATGGCAGAGAAGGAGGAGAGAAGGACTGAAGAAGAAGAAGAAAGAGAAGCAGAGAAGAAGATGAAGAAGATGAAGAAGGAGAAGGAGAAAGACGTCGCAAGCCCTTACCTTGGACTTGCTGCCGGAGAAGGAGAAGGATGTCACTCGCAGGCAGCAGCCTCGTAGGCGGAAGCCTTTGAGGCTTCGACTTTCAAGGGTTCACTGTTCATTCTTCAATTTGAGAAATTAAGAGTTGAGACAACTAGTCGACTAGGTTTTGTTCTCTTTTCTATTTCACCTACCAATAAAAATACAAGAAAGAGAATATTCAACATTGTTAACATGTAAAAAAAAAAAATGTGATCGATTAGTATATCAGGCGTGCAATGGCGTCCATGGCACCGACCATGGCGACGCCTATACGACCATGGCGGCTGCCATTTGTGACTCTCATAAATCGTAGCACTGCCATGCCCTGGTATTTCCGCCAGGACGCCAAATCGCCACCTAAGCGACGCCATGACAACTATGGTTGTAATAGCCATGCTGAGTTTTAATGTGGTAGCATCAACATACTATAGTAGTCGTGTAGTTGTTTACATTTTCTGTCACTTTATACCAGGCTTTCCGAGCACAGACATAGTATTACTTAATGATATCCGCTTACTTAGGGAGCATCGATGTATTACTTTGATGGTAAAATTAGGTAATATAAGAAAAGGAAATGCTGTTAACCAGTCACATAGGATTAAGGAGAAAAAGAGAATTCTTTCTTATATTAGATTTGAATCGTAACAGTTTTGTTTTCTCATGAATCGTAGCAACTGTTTTGTTTTCTTATGCGTCCATTTTCACCCATTTGAGAAGTGAGAATAGAATGTCATGCAAACCGCAAAACTTGAGCAACCACTCAGTTAACAGAGAACAATAGGGAGATAGTATTGTTTTTGAATGTTAAATGCTTTAGGCAGAGAATAAAATGCCTTCAGATAGTGGTTCCAAACTTCCAATCGATAGGTTTAAAAAAGAAGACCAATATTCACACTAGCATTGTGTAATGGAATATTATATGCTAGCATCTTATTGACCACCAGATCTCCCTCACTGCATCTCAGCCTTTCAATCCACTAGTTGTTGACTTGTTGCTACCCTATCTCTCCACGACTGCTACACCCCTCTCTCTCTCTCTCTCTCTCTCTCTCTTTCCCTACTTGCCGCTGCAACTCATCAGGGTGTTGCTCTTCTCCTCTCTCTCCCTAACCCAACCCCTTCCTCTTCCCGCAATACCCCTCCCGCAGCCTCCCTTCCCCTTCCCTACCTCTAAGGGTGTCAATGGGCTCGGTTTTGGGTTCGGTTCAAGGGAGTGATGGTATGAACCGAAACCAAACTAAGAACCGTGTCAGTTCTGAAATTGGATACTCAAGCCGAATTAATTCAGCTCAGTTTGGAATATTCTGTATATGTTTTAAGAACGGTTTGGCTTTGGTTTGTGAATTGTGATGGACCAAAGTAAAGTATGCCGATCCATAACTTGAATTGGGTTCTTTCAGAAAACTAATAAAAGGAATAGAATAATGTAATAAAGAAAGGAATTGGGGTTATTTGATTCAATTAGAAATAGTTGATTTTAGATATGTTGAATAGGGGTTGTCTTCAACCTCCGGATATCGAATTGGTGGTAACAGCTATCGATTCCAGTTGATAGAACTCATTTAATGGAGATCAAATGGCCCTGAAATTGTAGGAGGTGATCTTTGATACAGATCCTATTCAAATCCAATTGAAAGCAGGGCACAAGACCCAAAATGGGAAATAACACAGGAGTAGGGGAGGCCGTACTATTGGAGAGAAGGAGATTCAGTGAACCTGCTCTTTTAGCATACCGTACTTGTTCCTTCTCAAGTTGAGGAGAGAACCTATGACGAGAGCTCGTGAATGAGAGAGAGGAACGAAGAGGACCTGTGATGCTCAAGGAAGACTTAAAGCTATGTTCTCAATCACGCTCGTTCTTGTACTTGGCTTTTTTTTGGGCTTAACTTAAGATGTTCAAGAAATGGAGTTGCTATTACCAGTGAGTGGGTCAATGCTTGTCCTCCGCCATTAGCGCACGTGCCTCTTCTTAGGCTATCTAGGCCTTTAGGTAGCTGCGCACAGAGTTCCCACCTCCGCTGACGCCTAAACTGGAACCATATCTCTTCCTCTGGCCTGATTCTTTGCTCTCCAGCCCGAGACCATGCCAACCCCTTCTCGAGGAATTGGACAACAAAGGAAGATGAGATTGGGGATTTATGGTTGGAAAATTGGGAGAGAAGAAGAGTGGGACTGTGGGAAACGGTGCAACCTCCCTGAAGCCCAAAGGGATTTAATGAATAGCGGTGATTTACAACTAGGGTTTTTGACTTAACTCTTAAGTGGGGGTGATTTACAATAAGGTTTTTCAGAAAAAAAATATGAAATACTATTTACATGAATTTTGAGGCCCGTTCTCTATTGTCAAAACCAAAGCATGATTACATAAATTAACCACGAATTGACACTTCCTAATTCTATTTATTGTTTTCTCTATTTAAGACAATACTTTGAGGTCTCAGCGAGATCTCGCTAAAATCTCATTTTTTTGGCTCTGGTGAGTTGAGATCATAGGTGATACTAAAAAATGATAATATCTCGCATGAAATATTGGTTTCTCATTGAGATTTCGATTTATTTCTCATTTTCAACTTAACTCGGTTGATCTAAACCAAGTCAGATGATGTTTTAAACCTCATGTAGACGAGATTTTTCGCCTTCCATGCTAGATCTTGCATTTCTCTCTTTGCTGTGGAGCAAAACACCACAAGAATTTGTGTTTTGGTGCTATACTACTATTGTCTGTTGTTCGCTCTCATATATGATGTGACTATGTGAGTCATCCATGTATAACAAGCCATTTTTGATGTCTTTTAATTCCTTATGCTTATTTAAGTTGTAGCACACTTTTACTTGAATTATGTGTTCTGAAAGCATAAAATAGGCTAGATGACAAGTTTCAGGGGCTAACTTGGCCATATGGCCACCGAAACCCATCCTCGAGTTTTCCTAAGTTGTCATGTCCAAAAATACATGGTTTTTCCGGATCTCAGCAGATCTTGGTTTTTGGCTTGGGCGAAACCATGGGTGAAACCGCTCACTCATTTACCCTGGAGCTCCGTTCACTGCTATGTTCCTAGCTCCAGTTTGACTTTAGCTACGAACTCATAACTACTAGTTCTCTTAAAACATAAACTCATGCATAACAATGTCAGTGCATCGGGATTATGGTTTATAATTGGATCAGAATAGGCCCTCCATCCGCCTATTATCTGACTACCGTTTGTTTAACTCGACAACAGCAACTGCATTGCCTTACTTGGCTGGAAGTACAAGAAGGTGCGTAGCTTGTTAGGAATTAGCTGGCGTAGAGATGAGAAGACTGATTAGTAGTTCTATTACATAACTCGGGCGTACCTGCTTGCTTACGCGCTCACTCGAACTGTAGTTCTCGTTCACTTCTCCTAGCTTTTTAAAACAACCTGATCGGGACCTCTCCGAGTTCCCTCTTTTGGCTGTAGATCACTGAACTATGCGCCTATCTTCACTTTTCGATCTGTCGGAGCTCCCCGTTCACTTAGCCTACAAACTACTACCCAGCTCACTTGAACAAGAACTCCAGCTTGGCTCACTTCTGGCTCGCTTAGCCCTAGCTCGAAACAGCCAAATAACTTCGCCTACGCAACGAAGAGAAGTAGTTCACTTGCTTGCAACCTTGCTCAAGACACATATTTTGGCATCTAAATATTAACCTTTTAGTGAAAGATAAAACTCACTAAACCCAGCTAATATCCAGAGTTCGGACAGATGTAGACTTCTATGAAACCCTCATCCAACCCCAACAACCAACCAACATAGTTCACTCGACTGGCCTCTAGAAGTATACAGACTTAAGAAATCATGCCAACTTCCTCCCCCTTTAATTTAAAAACATACAAGATTACTGAACCCATGTTAATATTGTACTACCAGTGCTGGAAACTTGATTAAACGGCTTTAATTGAAGACCAAGCCACCCAAATTATTTATACATATATCAGTAGAGAAGGGTTGATGGGGTTGCTATGGGTTTTGCAAAAGGTGGGCAACATAAAAGGTACGAGGAAAAGCTATTAATCGGATTGAGCAAGCTAGGGCTTGGATGGGGCTTTACATTTAGATATGCAGGTGTTCAATGAGATTTAGGATTTGATTGATGGAGAAAAAAAAAGAAAAGAAAGGGAAAACGACAATTGGATTTGTACCATACAGGTACAGTATGCTAGCTAATAAACTGAATTTTAATAGAAAGAAAGGAATAGAAGAGAGATAACTAGATAAGGTACAACACAGCTATGGTCTAGTGCAAGCACCAACTAGCACTATAACTTGAAGGGACATATTACAAGAAAAGCAAAGTGGTGCCACCCATGGCACCACTCAACTTCAATAAATAACAACACCATCTTCAATAAATTACCATTACATTAAGTACCCTATCTGGGCCCAGTCTCATAGTATAAGCTACGAAACATTGGAAAATAGAAACCTTCAACTTACTAATTGTCACATGCATATTGACTCCCCCTCCGAGCGAAGTAAAATCTTTCTGGAATCTGGATTTAGACTCTCTTTGAAAACAGTCGAACTCAAGACTGCTTCCTTATTCTTTGATTTTCTGCTTCTTATGATCTTGAACTTACTAGTTCCCAATCTAGGTTTAAGAAAACAGGAACTAATTTTTGATAAATTACCAAATGATAAGATATCTGCCCTCATGTGAATACAAATGTTGGGGATTATATCATGAGATGGTCTTTAGTTATCCAAGTCAATATGATTATATTTGCCCTTTTTCCTCTTACTCTCATTTCTCATTTCTCATCTTTTAATCTCTTCATTCCTCTTTTTTTTTTTGTTTGAACCTCAGTTTTCCCTACTTTGTTTTGTATGGATCCATGTAGCTGACCCCGTTAAGTCGGGATAAGGCTGAGTTTGTTGGATTGATGATTTGCCAAGAGGCAAGAAAAATGTATATCAGATTGTTAGATGATTGGAAACTTAAGAATTGAGAACAATTGCTTCTGAGAGATTTTTTATTTGGGATATTTTTTTGGGGTGGGGTGGGGTGGGGTGGGGTGGGGTGGGGTGGAACAGCTAAGCTACAAATATGTCAATATTTGGCAAAGGACCTGGTGAAATGAATTGGCAGTATCTTTTTTTCCCCCTTTTCTAGTTTGGCTAAGCTGGATCTTTTATGCTTTTCCTGTTGTTCATATTTTTACTTTCATCCCCCTCTCTTTCTCTCTTCTCATTTAATTTGTTCCCTTAAGGTAATAATGCATATTTTCCTGGTTCCAATATAAACGTAAAAAAAGTGGCATTTTTGTAAGGCGAACGTTCTCAACTATCCCTTTACTCTCTGACCGGGGCATATGGCCCTCATTGTCTTCTTGTTCTCTCTCTCTCTCTCTCTTTCTGGGATTCTAATGGTTGACTACCCATTACGCTTTGCATCGATATAATAAGCTTTGACCCCTTTTTAGTGAATCAGCAAACACTCTCTTCACTTGTTGGTTCTCATCTACATATTTGAAAGACTGATGTAATGTAAGGGGAACGACCCAATTTTCGTGTATCTAGGGCTTCCTAAGGAGTATGGTGTAGAGCTTGGGATTTGATGTTGTTTCATTAAACATTAATCCCGTATGGAGGCCTATGCACAAGCTTGGGAAGCCCACAAGGTGCTGATGCTAAGTCCAATGGATGAAATTGAGCTTGGGGTAGTTATATTATAGTTGGACCTTTTATTTTTTGGGTTTCATTGTAATGGGCCTAATTTATAAGCCCCTAAAGTGTGGGTAAAGTTAGTTCATGGGATTAGTTGTTAAATTAAGCATTTGAGTTAGATTAGGATACTTAATAGTTAGATAGAGTTATATTTTCAGTGTATTTACTTAAATTCACATCAGGAGTCGTTTTATGGGTTAATTTAAGAATTTTAGGAGTTATGTAACACATATCCATCAATTGGAGATGATTTGGGTAAAGAATATTTTCTTTCTAAACAAGTTCGAGTTGTTGAGCTTGGCATATGGGATTGGTATCCCAGAACTGATTTGTTATCTACTCTTCTATTCTCTTCTCCTCTCTTCTTCTTTTCCATTGATTCCAAGGTTAGTTTCTGAAATTCTTCCATATTATTCTTCTGTTGCTATTCTTAATTCTTGTTCTAAGTTATAGATACAGTTCTGGCTTTCAAAATCTGATCTTTCCAATCAAATTCTGAAATCCCAATGCAAGTAAACTACTTAAAGCCCGACATTTCTGAACCTGTTCTTTTCCGTGTCTGATTTCTTGGCTGAATAGCTGCTTAACTACTTTAACTGAATCGTGTTTTAGATCTTTAATATGGCCATCAATTCTGCAGCTTTCTTGCTATTCTACTTCCAGTAGATTTGCTTCATTACAGTAAATCTGCCTGTCAGATTTAGATCATCTTTTGCAAAACCGTTTATGCTGACTGATTGGAGCATATCTATGTGAATTTTTATGCTTATCAAATTTGTTTTGGTTGAGATACTGTATTTTCTCTTAATCTGGTTCTTATTCCTTTACCTGCAATCCTGTTACAAGTTAATCTCCCACTGGAATTCCCTGGTTTGGGATTAGCACTGCATTAGGATCTAAAAGGTTTTTCTAATTCTTATAATTGATTGATGAGAAATTTGAATAGAATTTCTTCTCAAAAATCTATCAGGATGCTGGTACTTGTATTTTCTGTTTCTGGAAAGGGAGTTATTTTTCTGGATGAATGACAATTTCTGGCCTTTGGGTGGGCTTTGTTATTCTCGTCTATTTTTCACTCTTGGTTTCTATGACAATCCTTTTTGCTTGCTACTTCTGTCAATGCATTCATTTGTTCATTATTTATTTCTGTTTCAGGAGCCTAGCAGCGTGGAGAAAATTATGGAAATTGATGAGCACATCGGATGTGCAATGAGTGGATTGATTGCTGATGCTCGTACACTTGTTGAACATGCACGTGTTGAAACTCAGGTGATGTCCTTATTTACCTTTTAATCCTCATATACTATGGAATTTACTGAATACTGATTTTATGAATTTCTTTACCAGAATCACAGGTTTTCATATGGTGAACCAATGACTGTTGAGTCCACCACGCAAGCTCTTTGTGATCTTGCCTTACGTTTTGGTGAAGGCGACGAAGAGTCCATGGTTATAATTGCTTCACTTTCTTGTTTTATGTTTTCATTATTCCTGGAGAACTTTATAAGAAAAAAATAAAAATAAAAATCAAAACTATTAATTATGTGCTATCATTAATCTCTCAGGTTGATTTTTGTTTAAAAATTTCTTCATTACTTTTTGATTTGAATAGTATTGGTGTAAGGTTAGTAAGGCTCAAGGGTCAGTGCCTTCCTAGAAGCCCTTGGCTTGATCTTGGAGGGCTTTTCTGCCCTTGAAAGAGTTGAACAGTTCGACCGAATTTCTGAAACATTTTTTGTGCTTCTCATCGTCTTCCCCTCACTCCATTTTCTATAATCTTGCAGTTGATTCTTGACAAGTTTAATTTCAGCCTTCAAGAATTGGAACCTATTTGTTCTATGCGAACAATTATTGAGCTTATAATATAAGATTTTGTGGTACTTTTTGTTCCAAATCTCTCTTTATGTTAAATTGTCCAATAAATGTTAAAAGATTTCTTACACACTACTCAAATGAAGGTTGTAGTGCACTGTTATGTGAGATGTTACCCATTGATCAGTGTTGAAGTCTCAAGCATTTCAATTTTTATGAAAAATAACAGCTAGTGGTCTGATGGTCCATCGGCAGTCTGAACATCGGAACTGGACAGTCCGCTGGCTTATAAAAATGCTTGAGTGCTTAACAGGAGTGACGTTGCTTGCTGGGATTTTGAGAAGGAATGGTCGGTTTGTTAGTGTTAATCCGGTAACTAGCGAGTTTTCTCCCATCGGGAGCAGACTACCAATAGCAGGGAAGGTTGTACAAGCCGCCTGATCTTTAGATTTCTACCTCATTGAGTCCTTCCTGTTGCTACCCTGAACCGGTGTTTGATGGAGATGGAGAGGACCCTCCAATCATGTGATTGATATGGTCTATTGTGACGTTCCAATTGTGGTCAGACTGTTTGATATAACTACCTTGCAAATCATTGCTTTGCTATACCTTGTCCTTAAATGTAAAGAAGAGGCACCATCTGAGTAGCTGTGGAGTTTCTTTTGTAAATCAAGCTAAATGGGCATTGTTTCTTGAATATCCTTTCTGGCTTTTAGAATCTGCTAAAGAATGCTGGTTGTTGTTGTTCTTAATGCTAATGTCTGAATGATTTTCCTTCATACAGTCTCGACCTTTTGGTGTATCTCTTCTTATTGCTGGTCATGATGAGAATGGGCCTAGCTTGTAAGTACATTTCATTGAATTCCTGAACTACTTTATATCAAAACTAGTTATTGGTTTTGCTAGCCACAATTACCAGTTTGACTATTAAGGTTTTTTTGATGCTTATGTTCTTCACTGTAATTTATTTGAAAGAATCCTGGAAAAAACTGATATGGATCCGGGTTCCAAAGTCAGAATCGGATCGCTTATGGGCCCATCCAAATAGTAATATCCAAATATCAAGGACTAGTGGTGGTTCTGTAAATAAATTGAAGTTGCAAAAGGGAAGTGGCAATTTTGTAAATACCAAGATATTCTAAGGTGCTGATTGGTTGTTAGGGGTATGGAGGGGATTAGGAATTATTGTCTTAGGGTAAACTAGGAAGGAGGATAAAAGGAAGGGATAGTGCTGAATTAACTTAAAGGAGGAGGGTAATATGGGAAAGTGAAATTAAAAGTGTTTTAATAACGAAGGTAAGGAAAGAATTGTCTTCAACCTACAGAAATTGAACCGGCGTTGGATGTCTTTCAGCTCCGGGTGATGAAACTCAACCATCAAGCATTCAACCAGGCAGAAACTTGGAGAAAAGTTGTAACTTAAGTCCCTACTAGATGCAAGCACTACTCATACCAGGAAGTGAGATATGTGACCATGGAGGCTCCTGCAACTGAACCTGGCAGTAGTCAGGGTTTCAGACCTGTTGCAGCCTTGCAGGTCTTGTTCCTCACCACAGGGATGGGTTTCGAACTAAGGGCTCAAGGGTTTGAGTCGCCTAGGTCTCGGCTTTCTTCGGTCCAAATCTGTAGGGGTGTTAGATGGTCGACCTGGAGGTCTGGGAGTGTCTCTGGCCTGAGAATCGTACCTCCTGAGGGGTGGGGGGGTTGGGGGGGGGGCTATGTATTTTCCTCTTCCCATAGAGCCTTTTGAAAACAATCCTGTAAGTCATACACTTTGTGCACATTGATCTCCTTCAGAAAAGATTCAAGCTTAACTTGAGTTGTGTGATTGACTAAATGTCATCCTCATCAATTCCTGTACGTGAGACCAGTGTATCAAATTGCTTCACGTATGTAGTCTGCTACAGAAAGATTACCGTGTTGTTGGGTGTTGAGCTTGTCGTGCAGTTGACCTCTGAATGTAGGGGGGAAGATATTGATATTTTAGCTCTTCTTTCACTTCTTCCCATGTAGTTGGTGTTGTGCTGTGAACCAGTACCCTCTGCTTCTGGTGTTCTCCACCATTCCTTGGCTAGAACTACCAATTTGACTCGTGCAAGTTTTAATTTCTTGGGCTCTGTCAAGGTATTCCAATCAAAGTAGTCATCTAGGGAGGTAAGCCAGTCATAGAACACTTGGGGATGAAGCTTCCCATTTTGTTCTTTAATCTCTAGTTTTACCTTCTGGTTATCGTCAATCCTTCAATTAGTAAAACCTGTATCAACAATGGTGCACAAAGTATCCTCTAGAGATGGCTTCCATGTTGGGAGTCTCTTTGGTGCTCTTCCTAAAACCCTAGACGTATTGTTTGCAGTAGACTCCCTAGATGTATTTACTCTAGAATGAAAGGGCAGTACCTCACCGGTATGAGGGTTTTTAGGCATGGGGGAATTAGAAGAATCTCCCCTTTTTCAGAAACTTTATCAGACAAGTTTTCTTGACTCTTTCAAACATATCTTCAGACATTGCCTGAACCATTCAGCCAATTGATTGGTAGAATCTTTAAGGCTGGCCATGCCAGAGTTCCTTGAATTACTGCGGGCCAGCAGTTTAACGGCTAACAAAATAGCATTTAAGAAAGAGAAATAAACATGTGTAGGAGAAAAGAGTTAATATCTGAATTGTTTAATCGATGGGGAAAATAATACAAGAGCTTTACCTTAAAAAAAGAAGAAAGAGTAATAATAATAGAAGAGATAAAGATATGAACCAGGAACCCCACCTGATACTCAGGGCTGGAATCTCCCTAGGCTTCTACTGAATCTTGTAGCAGACCAATGCTCCGAATCTCATAGAACAAAAATGCAGAAAGCCAAATTCCATTCATCAAAAAAGTGGGGAAGGGCCTAACCCTTTACATGCTTATATAGAGCTGAGTATTGTTGTTTTAGACCCCAAAAAGGAAAGCTAAAGAGAAATTAAAAGCGAGTCAGAAATTAAAAGCGAGCCTAACTCTATGAGTCACAGGCTATGTTTGGTGTGTCCTCAAGCAACTGAAATATTGAATAAAGAAAGGAAACTGGAATGGAAACAGGACTGGGCTTAAAGGTGTCAAAACCAAACTGAAACCGAACTGCAACACCAAACCGAAACCGAAACGAGCAGTTTACACTGAAATTGTGAAATCGCTTAATAAATGGTTCGGTTTTGGTTTCAAAATTGAGACTGTTTAGTTAAACTGTTTAAACCGAAATGAACTGTTTATCCGATGGGAAACCGTTAAACCAATTCAATGTTGTTTACATCCATTTCAATAAAAAAAATTTAAAGGTAAAGAAGTTGTTTGGATAAAAAATTAGAAAACATTAGAAAACAGTTTTAAAGCCATTTATAAATGGTTTCGGATTCAATATTTGAAACTGTAATTTTGAACGGTTTAATGCAAGGGTATTGAGAGATCACTAACCCCTCCAGTGATGTTTCCCAAAGCTCCAATAAAAACAAAGCCAAATAGCAAAGGAATCTGAAAACCAGAATTAGAACCAAACCCAATTAGGGTTGAAACTAGGGCAATCTGCGGTTGGGGATGGAGGACTCAGAATGGGCTGGAAAGTGGATCAAGTGGAGGCCTTATAGTGGTGATGAAAATCCCAAATATCTTGGGAAATGGATGGCTGGTTTGGGAGGTCTAGGAGTTTTTGATTTAGGACTTTAAACTGGGAAACTAGAAGAGGAACCTGGGGAAAAGAAGATTCAGCAGACAGATGAGGCTCTACTGCTGGTCGAGTCTCTCCCCTAGGGTGACCAATAAAACCCCAAAAAAGTGTATGCTGATCAAGCTTCAGATTTGGGAGATATGGCACTCGATTGTAGCGTCAAAACCCTAACCCTCTTGCTGCAATCGATCCTGTCCATGGCTGTTTCTTCACTAACCTCCAATCAGATCTATTTGTGTCTAATAACAACCGTAAAAACCTTCAATTACCTAACTAAATAACAGAAAAGGAAACAAAAAGGATAATCGATGGAGGGTTGGAAGGGGGAGAAGTGGTTGGGTTGGGTTATTTGGGCATCTCACCCTCTCAAATATCAGCTTTCTCAGCCAAGAGTCAAATAAAAGGAAACTCACTTAGACTCTTTTTCCTCACTTAGACTCCTAAAAAGAAACTGTGTAAGTAACTAATTAACCAACTAATTTGTCAACAAAACAAAATGGAAACAACAATAGAAAAAGGAAACTAACTAATCCTAAACTACTTGCATAATTCGATGGCTGCTAGACTCCTCCCTTTGAGGCTTCTTTCTTCAACAATGAGGGACAGCTGGAGGATTTTCTTTCTAGAAGCTTCTTTTGAAGACAAAACTGGAGACAGCTTGCTGAGATCGATGGGGCTATAGGAGGGCCCAGATCAACAGAGTCCATGGGGTCATAGGAGGCCCAGATCAGCATGCCACCTGGCCTGGTTTGTTGGATTGAACCAGGGCCAGATGTCGGGAAGAGCTAGATCATGATCTGGTCAGCTCAAGCTCTCCTCTTGGCAGCCCTATCTACATCACGATTTGATTTTGGTTTTACCTAAAAAATTTGCACCAAACCAAACCGAACCAAACCGAAACTTTTACACCGAAACCAACCCTTTAACACCCTTAACTGGACTCATAATCCTAATCCAGTCTGACTACTACAATTTCTAGGGAATCATGTGGATTGGCCATGTGTCAAATTTCAGACCTCTCATAAACAGGCATAACCTCTCATTTATGAACCACAAATCACTGTGGTGATCCCGTGCACCCTCTTGTTGGTCCCAGATTTGTCAATAGTCAATACCTTGTTTTATCACTTGGCGAACTCAGATTTGGCTGATACTTTGACATTTGAGCAGACGACCTTGGGTAAAATTTCAGCCCAATTGGAACTGTCATGTGGCAATATTTAGGACCATGCTGTTCTCCTTAATGGGTCATGGTGTGCTGAGCCCTCTTTCCCATTAGATAATTTATATAACCTGATTGTTAATAATTGTGCATGATTTTCTGCAAAAGTAATCTAGAAGATTGAATTGGATTTTGCTTCAGCTGCACAGAACCGGAAGTCTTATGTGGTTCTAAGACCACCAAAGAGCAAATCAGGCCTAAAAGAGTTTCTAAATTAACCAGAGTAGCCAAACTAATTGACCAAAACAAGGAGAAACCTAACTTGATTTCAAGTGCTGATGGAGCAGCATAAACAAATTCAGAAAGTACTAGAAAAGAAATTTAAGCAGGCGGTGGAATCAATAGAGGGAATTGATCCATTTACCTTGTTGGCCTTGGAAGCTAACCTAAACCATAGAGGAGAAGTCCTTTCTCTTCAATTAACCACAACCATACCATAAACATTTGAAAAAGGTCTGTTTTACATATATTTACAGGCCACAGAGATTGAAGCTATGAAGTCAATTCCAATCGTCATGTAATGGTAATAGAACTTCCACTTGATAAGATTACTAAAAAAAGAATCCAACTCTAATAAGGACTGCAATAAACGATTTTAACTTTTTATTTAAATTTTAAACCAAATAAGGACTGACTCAGCATACGATTTCATAAAATAAAAGAAATAATAGAAAGATGGCCCATGCTAGGACCACTAGCGCATAGGACCATGATGGAGCTTCTCTGGTCTACATCAGTTGCTTTGTGTGTACCACACCATCAAGGAGACTTTGTGAGGCTCTCCAGTGGTTCAGGTTGATTCTTCTTGGTTCTATGACTAAGAACCTTGATGGGCTTTAGCTGATTTGTTCTCATCAGGAAGGCTATGCCCATGAGTTATAATTCTGGAGGTTTACAAGCTTGAACCAACAAAACCCACTGGTTGTTTGGGTAAAAATGCATTTATTTTTCCTGATAAACAAATGGGTGTTCATGGTATTAAAACAGTACTTCAGTTCTCTTTGTAGCTTTAGAGCATTAAGTGTTATGGGATGTGGTCGGCACTCCATATTTTGATATAGTATTGACTTTGTTTCAGGTATTTTGATGTTTCACAGTTATATAATGGCTTGAGGGATGCAGAAAGTGTGAAAATTAGTTTGTTCTGCTGGGTTATTGACCTTGGTTACTAGAAATGCCTGGAAGGCTGGGGGTTGTCAAAGCAGAAGTCATTAATAGCTTGATTCAACCCCCCCCCCTCTGCACACACACACAAAAATAAAAAGAGCCTCAAAAGCTGAGAGTTCTTGATAAAATATCCCTGCAACTTTCTTTCTCTTATGAGCATATATCCATGCAACTATAATGGTAGCTTTGGTAGTCGGGACATATCATCCTAATAACCTACACCGTAATATGTAGATACTACACAGATCCATCTGGAACATTCTGGAAGTGCAATGCGAAAGCTATTGGTTCAGGTTCTGAAGGAGCAGACAGCTCCTTGCAGGAGCAATATAACAAGGTACCTGTTTCTTTTTCTTCCTCTGGTGGATATGATGATTTTACATTCTTCTTTTATGTACGAGGAACGAATCTGCTTATCAATCCTTACATTCTTGATTTTCTGTATGGGTGATGTGTGAACCGTGAGCAGTAAAAGCTCTATTCCTAGGAAACGCTGATACTATATGAATGTGATGTTTCACTTATGCCATGGGAATTACCATGTTTTGAGGCTGGGCCCAATGAAAAGTGGCTTCTCAAGGTATTTAGTTGCTACGGGGATGTGGAGAGCATTCCCTCTGTCCCATGGTGGTAGATGTGTCCGAGTTACATTTTCCTAACTTAACCTGCAAAAATGAAGTGTGCATGACATTGGAAATAAGTAAAAGGATTGACAATCATTGAAAACTAAAGGTTGGAATAAGTACCATTGAGGGATGCATTGTCAGCTCAAAATTTTTAGGTGGGCTAGTTTATGTTTTTCTCTTCTTGGTTTTTTTTTTTGTTTTTTTTTTTT
>NW_024870619.1:42282-64479 GCF_013358625.1 Macadamia integrifolia
GGGGCGGGGGGTGGTGTGAGAAAATGCAGAGAACAGTTTCCAGTTCAGTTCTTTAACGCTCTGCTGGTGGTCTTGTGGACTTGAAGTACTCCAAATCATTTAGAATTTACTAATTGATAAGCAGATTCATAAACCAGTTTAAATTAGAATTTTTGCATGCAAATGCTTAGATGGCTTAATTGTTGTTGTTGTACATTTCCACATCCGAGTTGTGGTCTTCTATGTCTGTACTTATCTCTGGTGGTGATAATTGGAGGAACAACGGTAATTGTTGTTGGTTGATGATGTGCAGGAGTTGACTCTACAGGAAGCTGAAACAGTAGCTCTTTCAATCTTGAAGCAAGTGATGGAAGAAAAGGTAAGGATTTCCAATTGGTAAGTCATTTTAGTTATTCCTGGTCATAAATCTCACATGATTGTACCAATCAATCTGCACAAATATTTTATTTTTGGTTTCAGGTCACCCCAAATAATGTTGATATTGCGAAGGTTGCCCAAACTTATCATCTTTATACTCCATCTGAGGTTGAGGCTGTCATCAGTCGTCTATGAAGAGAATAACCTCATCATCCATGGACTCCATGCGTTTGTTTTTCTTTCTGGTTAATGCGATCCATTTATAAATTGTTGTCTCTGTTTCTTTTGGAGAAAGATTGACATTCTTCACTTCTGTGTTGTGGATTCAGACCGGGAAAACTATGTGTTCTGAACTGAACTGTTTATTCAATCAGTAATCACACTACATTTTTTGAGACATTCTGAAGTCATTCATAAGACATTTTGGGATTTTTTTCTTTCTTGTTATTTTTTACTGGAAATAATCTACTATCCCACTTATCTAAACTTATTTTGAAAAGCACATGGTTTCCTGTTATATGGCAAGGGGGAGCCTTGTGAGAGTTTATGCACATTAAGCTCTAACCGAACCGAATAAAATGAAATTGAGCCAAAAAAGCGTGTAAAAATCAAATGCAAGTTAAACAACAACTCAGCCTTATCCCAACTAATTGGGGTTGGCTACGTAGATCCTAACCTGTCAATCTACTCTGGTCAAGGTCATACTTGGTATGGGTTGGGTTTAAGTTATGCATGTATTTCTTCACCATTTCTCTTTCGTTGTTTTAGTTTGTCCTTGGCCCTTTTAGCTCATTTTATCTGAATAAAATCATTTCTATGTATGGGAGTATCTATAGGTCCCGATGAACATGACTATGACCATGCCATCTCAAATGATTTTATCATATTTTATTATATATTGGAATAAAATCAAATAAATTGAACTGAAGTTCCAAAACAATGTAAATACTGAATTATAACAAACATAGGAAAACCAATAAAAAACTGAACCAAATTTAATTTTAGTTTATTTAGTTTCAGTTATTAGTACATATTATATCCTGAACCGAATTGAAACTGACCCAAAAAACCAAAAACCAAAAACCAATCCGGTGGACGTATATTCTCTCCCCCTGCTCCACAATGCCCCTCTCCTTAGGCCCTCCCTTCCTTCGTATGTCCCCCCCGCCCCCGCCCCCCCAAACCTCTGCCGTCTTCCTCTCCCTCAGCTAGCCTTTTCTCTACATCTCTGGCCACCCCTCCATCTCCCCCTCATCCTCGGTTCTTTCAATCTTATTTTTATTCGTTAGATACCCACCATGTGTCCATCATGTATACATTGCCACGGTGACGATCGGGTATGATCAGATTACATGATCCACATAAACCCGTTCGGGAACCATGAGAATTAGGATTGGTCTTGGCTGATTCTGACCTGAAATCGACCAATTTTATTCCATTTTTTAAACCATTCCCATATTGCAATAATTTTAGTATTCTAGTTAGATATACTCTCTCTACCCCGTCCAAAAGGGGAAAAAAGAGGTTAGCTACTTAGCTCTACTCTCATTTATAAAAGGGTGAGACTTCGGTGGCATGCATATTTTTTAAACTTCTTATAGAAGTCTACCAAAAAAAAAAAAAAGGAGAAAAGAAAAGAAAAGAAAAAGACCAAGTTTTTCTAAGGCCATGGAGAATGAGAATCCTAGGATATACTGGTGAAGGAATCCTAGGATATACTGGTGAAGGAAAACTTGGTCCATGAGGAAAAGTAAAATACTTCATTTTTGGTAAATTGATGTATTACTTAAATTCCAAGGAGGATTCTGATCCTCTTGGAGAGAGCACAACCACATCTGAAGGCTGGGAACACTTTGGGCTGCACCCTAAAGGTCTCTCAGGCACTAGATGTGCATTGGGTTCCATTCGGTACTGGAGAGGATATAAATCCTTCCAAGAAGCGATTTGTTTTTTCTTGACAGAATCAACTGGTGACTAGACGTTTCAAAGCTCAATGGGTCCAGGTGCTTGTCCCATGTGGGTGTCCAACCGCTGCAACAAATTAGTTTATCAATTTGTTGATCCCCATTTAATTCCCTTTCGGCTTCCAACACCATGGCGAGGGGCCAAGCAAAAATTTGGAAGGCTATATATATATATATATATATTTATATATGTATGTTAGCACTCACTATGTTTCTTTTTCTTTCCCTTTTTGAAATGATTCTCATATCCTTTCTGAATGATACCCTATCATGTGCCTCCGTTGGTGTTATTTGCTAACTTATCATAACCGAGAGCATACCTATCCCTCTCCCATATATAACTTCTATTCACAACTTTGATCATAAGAAGATTTTCCTAAATTTGAATTACTCAATAAAATCTTAATATTCAATTAGAGTTCTATCATAAATGACAAATATGACATACCAACCCTATACGTCAAAAGTCCTTGCAAGGTTTATGATTTCTTGGAAGGACTCGCAGGTCCTTTACAAGATTTATTTATTTATTTTTTCCCCCAATGGACTGTCCATTCACTCATCACCCTCCAAAAAACCAGTCTGTGAACCCACAGCCTACCCTTTCCTGTTTAGACAGTTGTGTGCATTGAAAAGTATGTTCAAGTCTTAAATGTTACTCCCACCGAATCACATCTTAAATCGGCTAGTGCAGTGTGAAGATTCACACATCTGATCAAATAGTTTGAAGATTCATTTCATCTCAGGAAATTAAGCAATCTCCAAGCTCCCAATGGCTTCTAACCAAATTGAAGATTTCCAAGTTTTCCCACCCCTAAGCCCAGTTTCACAGATCATCAGTAGCCCTATATTATCCCTATCTGTTATTGGAGTTCTTGAGCTTGAAGATCCATTCAACAAGTCTCAAACAATAGAGCTACTTAGGGATGTGTTGGTTCCTACCAATCATAGGTTCTCTTCTATCATTGTTACAGACAAGAAGGGTGTACAAAGATGGAAGAAAGTTGAGGTTAGGATTGAAGAACACATAGTGATCCCCACTTTCCCATTAGGGTTATCATCAGTGGATGACTATGATGTTCATTTCAACAACTACTTGTCCGAGATAGCCATGGAACCACTATCAGGAACTAGGCCTCCATGGGAAGTCCATGTTATCACATACCCTACAAGAAATGGTTGTGGGTCTATTGTGTTCAAGCTGAACCATGCATTAGGAGATGGTTATGCTATGATGGGTACAGTTATGTCTTGTCTTAAAAGGGCTGATGATCCTTCAAAGCCAATTTCTCTTCCTTTGCCATCAGGGAGAGTGGGTGGAGAGATGAGCAAATGGTCAAAAATGGCAAGGTTTGCTTATAGGTGCTTTAACACAGTTTCTGATTTCAGTAGAGGGATGTTGCAGGGGTTGGTTTTGGAAGACGATAAGTCGGTAATCCGGTCCGGCATGCCACGAGTGGAGCCTGTGACGATAGAGATATCATCTGTTAGCTTCTCTGTGGATCAGATACGCTCCATTAAGGCCAAAGTTGGAGCAGTAAGTTCTCAAACTCTTCTTTTTGTCTGAATTTTGAACCTTGGTGCCCTATCTAGTTTTCTCTGCCCTTCTTTGTTTATGTGTATATGTGTTTGTTACTGTGGAGAGAGGGGAATCATGCACGTGAAGTGATTTTTCACTTGTTCTGTGGAGATGACATGTGATAATGGGATCAAGAACGTTACCGGGTCACAAGGTCTCTACACTAACACTTGGCCTTATGGAGGAATCCACATGGCTGGGTATCATCCATCGATTGTGGATCAGGTTCTTATATGTACGAGAACCGTTCTCATACGTATCATACTATCTGATCCATACAGATGGAATCCACAACAGAATTTTTCCTTGGGTGGATTCCACCTGTGTGTATCAGTCCCATATGAGAGTGGTTCTTAAGAACCTAATCTGCTCCATCGTCCACCTAGGGGTAGGGGCATCATTTCATGGGACCTTGTGAGAGATTGGGGAATGTGACCAGGTAGCTTTCTTTTTCTAAAAAATAATAAAGGGATAAAAAACCTTGTATGGAAGCACTGTCTAGAGTCTAGACAGAGAGTGGGGTACAATGACCCCCTGCCCCCAATGGAAGACAGAAATCCCAACCCTATTGATGTTCATGTGCAATGCAGTGCTCCCGGACAGGAGCCACTCCGCCATTAATAAATTTGGGGGTTGTGTTTAAATATCTGGGAGTGCACCCTTACACCCTAGACACAGATGTTGTCAAATGACCACTGTATCCTTCCTGGTTGATGTCCGAACATACACTCTTATTGCCATGGCATTGGTGCTGGGGTCAAGCTCCCGGAGAGAGAACATTTCTCTAATAAATGAAGTGACTGTCGTTGAATAAAAATGGTCTGCAACACCCAGTACATGAAATTTAAGGAGGATGCGGGTAATTGAGTAGAAGGTCAGAGGGCAGGTACCTTACATTGAATTTTACTGAAATTAAGGCAAAGGTAAAGGTAACCTGTTTGGAACAAGTTTAGACATTAGAGCAGGGGAGTAGTCAAGAAATTTTTTTTCCTGGTTTTGGGATGAATAATGAGGTTATACCACAGCTAAACCATTATAGGGAAAAAAATATATGTATATTTAGTAAATATTTTTCACCGACAAAAGAAAAGAGACCTTTGTAAGTTACTAAAGGTAATGGTGTTAATTATAGTTTCACCCACCAGAGAAACAAAGACGTGGAGGCTCACCAAGTTTTAATAAAAGTAAAGAAAAATTTAATTTCTTTGAAATTAGTTCTTGAAGGTAGGTGGACATAAGATATAATTTAAAATTAAGGGAAAAACTGGGGTATGCCGTTAGTATACCGTAAACTAGCACCCATTGTGTCTATCTCTCTCTTCCCTTTTTTGAAATGACCCCCATATCTTTCTTGTATGATACCTCATCATATAATCCCACTGGTGCTATCCGCTAGCATACATAATATTGGCAATATACTTATCCCTCTCCTTTTAATTAAATATCTATTATTTTGATGATGACTAGAACTTAATATAGATCTAGAAAGTTTTTTTTTTTTTTTTTAGTAAAAAAGATGAGTTTCTCATTATATTAATCTTAGGAAAATTAGAGAAATTTATTTTTTCTCTTTATCATTTTTTGTTGAAAACATCTTGCATAAAAAGGAAAACTGCAGTCTATGTTTTGAAGAGATTAATTTTCTTCATAGTCTCCATTTGTTTTGAACTAACATAGTAGAAAAATAAATTTTTATGATAAAATTTAATTTTTCACGGTTTGTTTTTTGAATTTATAAAATTTTCATAGGACAATATTTTTCAAGAGGACCACACATTTTTCAGATTTTGACTTGGTAAAATTTTAAACACAATTCGACTACAAATTCTTGTAAAATATTAAATATCTTGAGGACTTCTTTTGTTGCCTTGGATGGGTCACATATGGTCTATATATTTGTGGGACCTATGTCTATGTGTAGTTCTCAAACCTATATTTTAAAAAAATTTCTATATAAAATAAATAGTAAGAAAACATTGGCAAAACCTTAATTTTTTTTTGTTAAATAATTTTTTATCTTCTTACAAACAAAATTAGAAAAATATCATTTATCTTACATGGAAAAAATGGAGTCTCAATGTAAAAGGTCCTAAAAAATAAAATTTATTGTAAATGTTGGATTACATCTCGTGTATACCCCATATAATGCACTCTCCCAACTCTGAGTGGGAGTATACAATTTATATTAAGAAAATCATAAAAATAAATTATTCAGATTTATCTTGTGGTTTTCATAAACATCATCTTCCATTTTTACATGGATTACTCAAAATAAAATTTCTAATTTTCTATAAGAACAGATAGATGTGCTTCATTGTAATTCATGGTATTTTTCTTACATATATGCAAAAAATTGCATGACTTTCCATGTCTAAATTTGCCTTGTAGCTCATGTTACTTTTTTTTGCCCTAACTTGAACATGTTGAACATGCACAATAAGTCTTTCATTGTCTTTATTATTATTTGTGGTCCTCTTCCCTAGGGTCCTACAAAATTTTTGCTCTTTGTACAAGGACAGTAGATATGCTTTAGCCTAAAGTGAAATAGAGGTGATACTATTCATATCAAACTGAAAACTCCATCTAGCTACCTCTGTTCCGACCAAAGTTTGGATGTTGATAGATGGAATCTGCTTCCTTGGAAAGGGGGTCGGAAACCATGTTACTTGAAAAATTATTTAATATAAAAAATTAAGAAAAATGAAGTACATTCTTGGAGTGTGTACTTTATTGTTATTATTTAATCTCACAATTTCTCTCAACTCATTAAATACGCGATGCTCCTACCCTCTTCTTATTAAATATAGATGTCAATATAAGTGGGCAGTGTATAAATTATTCTCCTAAAATTGAAATTACTACCTTCTCTTAAATATAGGAGTACAAAAGAAAAGTATGTACTAATAAAGATAACAAAAAATGGTGGCTGATCTTTTGAGTAAGTCCATTTTTAGGGATGTGTTCCTTATTTATATTAAAAATTTAGGAATTTGTAAAAAAAAAAAAAAGTTACATTTATTGTGCATAATGGTTGGTACAACACCAGAATAACTTGGAATCGGACATTAGATCGGTTTTCTTCGATTCTGATTTGAATGTCGAAAATTGGTTAAGACTTTCTTAGAATGGCTACCTGGTTGGGTGACTTTCTTGTATATATATATATATATTTTACTGAACTGAGAATGGTTACCTGATTGCGTGGCTTGATGGGTACCAACCAAGAGACATGTAAATGCATCCAATCAGGGGGCAGGATGGTCCTTTAGCCACCCCTGTGCTGTGCCTGGATGTAGGGATCATGAAAGTGATTTAAAGTATTCACCTACTTTGCAAAGTAGCAAACACAAGTACAGATTTCCCAAGTAGCTACAGTACTGTAGGCTCCACTCCATAAACATGAGGAATAAATAGGAGTGGATTGAAGGTCTCATCTTTTAGTTTCTACGTGTGTGGGTTCTGAAGCAGCAGTAGATTTAGTAAGTGTGCAACTAGCTAGAGGAATAAATGCGACTAGTATCAAAGTAGGGCGAAAATAAATTAAAGGGGAGTGTTTCTTGTGGTGCGATTTTTATGTACGTGAGGACCAATGGGAGTATAGAGAAAGTATCCACAGATGTCATTCCCCATTTTATGAGGGGTTTGTATGTCTTTTCTCCCCATATGTCTGGGCTCATGGCGATACTCCCCCACATAAACCTTTTCCTCTCCCCATGTGACAAAGGGAGATTGGGGGAGGTAGAAAAAGGAGAACTATCCACTAAATAGTGGAATGTTAACCTAATGCTCCTTAACATTGAGAGCCCAGGGTTTTAAAAATTGGATCAAAAGTGATGGAAGTAGCCGGTTTGATTTTTTCAGTATTGATCTTGATGAGGTCGATAATGCATTCAAAGAAACCATAATAAATGCAACCTTAGTCTTTCACCCCTGATCTCAATGTCTGGACCTGTCACCATATTTAATTCAATATTTTATGATCTTGAGCACCACATCCCCTAAGATCTCTACTCTAAAACCTGGTCAAAGAAAATGAACTATACAGTTATACTTTGAAAGAGTTTGAAATCACATATGTATTAAAATTTTTGAAATTAAGGCTGCGTATGGCATGATCTCTCTCTCTCTCTCTCTTTCTCACACACACACACACACACACATACACACACTTTCTTTTCTTAATTGGTGTTTTTTTTTTGATAGAATTTTCTTAATTGTTGTTTAGTTACTTAGAAAACTGCAACTTTATTGGCAATACTAATTTGTTTTGGTTATTGAACAACAGACTGTGAATGATGTTATAATGGGGATGATCTATTATGCAATCCAACTTTACATAGTAAGAAAGGGGCAAAATTCAAGTGGTGACACAAGTGTGACTGCACTATTTGTTCAAAACATGAGAAAGTTTAGGGGAGATGAAAGCGTTGAAGACATGGTAAAAGGCAAAATATGGGGAAACCAGTTTGGGTTATGTATAATGCCACTACCCTCAATTAGTGGTGATGATATAGCAAATGTGGATCCCCTCAACTTCATCATCAAAGCAAAGGAGCAGACTAGTAGAAACAAAAATTCTGCAGCTCTTTATTTCTCTTCAAAAATGCTGAACCTAATGAGTTCCAAGGTTTGTTTTGCAAGAACTGTTATTATGATATTATCTATGTTGGATACGTATGAGTCCCAGTCCGATTCCTTCCGCTGCGCGATTGGGTTTCAACCAACAATCTAATAGTCATCTTAGAAGAATAATCTAACTTTATGATCATTGATGTTGCAGGGGGCAACTCAATTCATCCATTCTACCCTGAAGAACACAAGTCTTGTGGTTTCTAATGTGCCTGGTCCAATGCAAAAGGTGGTACTTCTAGGCCATGCTCTCAATAGCATCTACTTTACTGTGGTTGGTACTCCTCAGGTATATATGTTGACATTCTATAAATTTGAATTATATGTTCTTCCTTTATGATTTACTTGTGCTCTTCTTAATTACTATTTTTGAATGACAGAGTCTATTTTTCACTGTAATGAGTTATAATGGAGAACTTAGACTGGTGGCAAGAACTGAGAAGGGATTTATTGATAGTGAATTGCTAGTTTCCTTTATAAAAGAAGCCTTTGAGAAGTTTGTTGCAGCAACTCTTGGAAAGGATGCAATGGTAGAAAATTCAAAGAATGGATTCTCTTCTTCAGATTCTTAAGAGAAATTATTTGAAGAAACTTATTGGCCAAATATATTATTGTAATATTTCTGCCTCGAATGTCTAGCAAAACTTGTAGCTAATTTGACATGTGGCCTCTTATCTGACTACTAAGATATGTGGGCTCCATCAACCCTTGTGATTGTCAGGTTCAAACTCAAATGAAACTTCTTTAATTTACTACTTTCTAATAAGTACCACATTTATTTACAGAAAAAAAAAGTACCAAATTTATTCTGTGAAAACCACATCAGGCATAGGGAAGTATATTGCTTCATGACCTGCCACTGGACAATTTGACATTACATGATGGTCCCAGCATGTGATAGAGGAGCCCATAAGCCCAAAATGAATTCAATGGTGGCTCAAAATTTTAGGGATTGAGTTCCATGCTCAGTTGCATGTTATACGTTAGTGTTTCCTTTTCTCCATTTCTCTCCTCTTCTCTCTTTTAAGTTTTCTGTCTAATTGGATGCTGTATGTTATTATATCCTGTGTCTATCTCTTTCCTTACATAATGGGGGTAGATATTTCATTTCATAGGAGGGGGGAGGGGATAGATAAACACATGGAGGCACTAGTAGGGCTGCAACACCTTGGTCGTGTCGAAATTTTTAAAACCCTAGCCCAACCATGTATCCCTTGGCTTAGCCCAGGCCCATCCTGACCCTAACTTAAGGGCTGAAAGCGTCAAGTCAAGCCCAACCCTGTCGGGCTCCGCCCAGCCTAGGTCTGCCTTGATTGGGCCAGGTTGGCTTTGATTACCCTATTTTGCCATTTAGGGCCAGGTTGCCCTGATTGACCCTAACCTTGGCTAGCCCTAATAGTTTTAAGAATTATCCCAATTCATAGTTAGAACAATCCTTAACTCAAGTCTGGATGTTGGCAAACTGGCATGAGAAGGAGCATCGTTCCCTGCTGGAGATCCTTTACTAAAACCCCAGGAAAGCCACCTTTTCTTCATTTTACTTTTCTGTTCAAGGCTCGTTTGGAGCAGAATCCAACTATTAAATGAGTAAAAGATACATAGATCCATTTGCCTCATGTCAAACATGCTCAACACATGTTTATAGTTTAAACACATAATATTACAAGGCTGAGCTCTAAATAACCTTAAATTGGGAAGGCTGGACTTAGTCGGATGCCTCAACCCTAGCCCAATCTGGCCTTGGCCTTAGGCCTAAGAAATCCAACCCTAGCAGAACCCTCACCATTGAAAAATCCAACCCAAGCCTTGTTCAAGTGGGTGGGTCTACGCTCACTTGCAAATTTGCACCATATGCTCTAGGGTGCGCAACGCAGCCTGGCATTTTTCTTTCTCCCCATCAGCTCTCATATTTTGGTAACTGATCGGTTACTTATAATTCTTCGGTTAATTTGGTATTTGGGTAAAGTATTCTCAATTTTCTTTATTTGTAAAAGATTAAAAAAAAATTTGTACTGATGTACTAAAATTACTGCACTACCCCTTGGAAATTAAAGCTCCATAGCAGCTTCTCTGTACTTCCAAATTATGTATCTTTTTTCAGTTTTCTTGTTATATGAGTGGGTGGGACAGTCCTTGTAATAGGTGGCAATTTTCATTTTCAGTTATGAGGTTACCAACAACTCAAACGGCCCAATATTAGAAAACCTGATCATCTCTCCACTCCCATGCTAAACTGAGCTTCTCCACTCTAAGGAGGAAAACCCATGATCATTGTTGAATAGTACAACATCCCAACAAACCACATTACTTAAAAACAGATTCCTGTCTCCCCCTCAGTCCTCTCCTTTCTTCCTTCATAAATATTCTCTTTTGAGAGCCAGCTGCTTCATTATCTCTTCCTTACCATCTCCTATAATGGAATTTGTGGGTTCAACCATGGATGATTTTGAAGCCATTGAAGAAGTGAGCAACCAGTTGCAGGCAAGAATTGGGCGGGGCCGGCGAAAATACGACAAAAATACGGAGTTTAAATCGAAGAACCTTGAAGCTGAGAGGAAGAGGAGGAAGAAGCTTGATGACAGGCTCATGTCTCTACGTGCAGTAGTCCCAATTATCACAAATGCAATCACCTTACCTTCATTATAAACTCCCTTTTCTCTCTTTCTTTCTTTTGCTTCATCTAAATATGAAAACTTTTGTGAGATTTCAGATGAATAAAGGAACAATACTCAGTGATGCGATTAGTTACATTGAGGGGTTACAAGAAGAGGTGAAGGGTCTCAGTGAGAAGCTTCAAGAGATGGAAATAATGTCTGGTCAAGTGAACGTTGGAAGCATGGATGATACTGTACAAGTGACTGAGAAATGCAAAATAGAGGTACATTAATATCATCTTTCTCCCCTAAAGGCCAGATTTGGTGTGATTTCTATTTCAATATTGGATTGATTTTAACAAAAAGATTTTTTGATGGAGAAATTGAAATTATTGGTTACATTAATTTGAAATATTTTAAGAATTAGAATTCCATTTGGTAGTTCAATTTCTGAGAATATATTCTCTATATTTCTTTGCGAGAGGATGGATAGTGGCAGTGGCAAAAGTGGCGAGGGTGGGGAGATGTGATGGTGGTGAAAACATTAGGAGAAGAAGAAGGGTGATATTTTATTTTTAACATGCATGAAATTGTTGTTTTGCCTATAAAATTAACCATATGCTCATTAAAGAGCAAGCGTGTAATCAATTTCAATTTCAAAATTGCAACAACTCCTCAGCTATGTCAGAACTAGTATTCCATTTGATTCTATTTTACTGAAATAATATGCAAAAATTAAACTAATTATTGTTCTCCTTAGGAGGAAATGGATCAGATTGGGTTGGTTCAGGTTTCCAGTTCAAACCAGAGTTAAACCTAGTTTTATTAATACCCATTAAATATAAGTGTTAGGAAGAATTAAACCATGTTATTATTGGTCATTAGGCTGTATTTTGCCACTATTAATCTCACCACTGTGATTGTTAACAGGAAGATGTTCAGGTGACTGCTTTAGATGGGAATAAACTGTGGATAAAGATAATTTGTGGACAAAAGAAAGGGCTGTTCAATGAATTGATGGAGGCATTAGATTCTGTTGGATTTGAAGTCATTGACACCAACCTTACCACCTCCAAAGGGGCAATTCTGGTTTCATTTTCTGTTGAGGTAGGTGAGATATATAAGAGGAACCAAGAACAAAAAACTGTTAGTAAATGGTACTGCAATCTTGTAGGATGATTAGCTAGCATGCTGCATTAATGTACCGTCACAGTATGGTAACATATGTTGGGCCTGCTATTGGGTCCTTCATTAGTATAAGAGGGACCATATTGGCACAATATATGTATCATGCCTGCCCTGCGCTAGCTAACTGCTATATGGTAGTTCAAGTGGAGCTGAAATTCCATTCGTAGATTGACTGAAGGTTCTTAACTTCGTATTACAAGTTTCAGTTCAATCAGAGTTTGTTAATTGGTATAATAAGGTATTAAAAAAAATCAAGGACTACCATGGGATGCATGGGCATTGAGAAGATGGTATGCCCACAAATGACAGGATACATTGAAACTTGATCTGAAATTTTACATGTTATGCATATCATTTCCTTAATATCCAATGGTCAGAATTACCGTATCACTTCTTTCATGCAACGAAAACATGGGTTATTCTAGAATATTTTCACTATTATTATTATCATCATCATCATCATCATCATTATTAAGCAAGTTTATGTTGATTTTCCAGGGGACACATGTTGATGAGTATGTAACTGAGCAGATGAAGGAGTTTTTCATGGAGATGATTAGAGGATATTAAATTCTTGGGTTTTTTTTTTGTGTGTGTGTGTGGTGTGAATCAATAATATATTCAACAAGGCCGAAGGAGTATAACACCCTCACAAAGCAAAAGGAAGGAGAAAGAAAAAGAAGGAAAAAGACTATACAATCAAACACACACTCCTATTAGGAGGAGTATCCCTAGGTACTAGTGAACTGGATATGGAGATCCCAAGAATGAGCGCAATGAATTTTTTTTTTTTTTTTTGGGATTGGGGGGGAGGGGGGGAGGGGGTTGTCAATGCAAGAGCCTTCGAAAGGATGTAGCTTTCCCCAAATGTCAAAGACGATCATGTAATGGATTTGTTGGAGATTTTAGACTTCCAAATCCATTATCTAAGATTTCTCTCCATTCAAATTGTATAAATGAAAGCACCGAAGACGAGGTTACCCACTGATTCGATGATGATTTTCCCTTCGAATATTTTTTTGACCCATTTCCACTCTCTGTGCATCTCCAGTCCTAGTGCATTCCCAGCACTCACAACAGATCCATTCCCATATCCTAATGTAAATGGGGCATCTAAAGAACAAGTGGCGTATATACCCACCTCATTCCAACAAAAGCAGGAGGATGGGGAAGAGATCTATCCCTTTATAAGAAAATCATGGGTTGGGAGCGTCTTGGTAATCACTCTACACGCAATGAAGCTATGCTGAGTGATGTGCTTTTTTAACCAAACTACAGGAGCCACCTCTGGAGAAGCTCTTACAAAGTTCCAAGTTGACGAGAAGCCATCCATGTCATAAGGTCCCCTCTCCCCTAGGCCTCCTAGTAATCCCCTCAACTACACCTCGGACCTCATTCAAGCTAGGGAAGAAGTTCAGCAAAGGCACAAATCATCATCCGAAAGGATGGAGTAAAAACTGGCCATTTTGCATGTACTTGAAATGTAACAGATGTGATGACCATAGGTAGTAATCAAAACCCCATAGAGGTGCCAATGATCCAACCACAACAATGTAGAGGAGCCCATCATCAATCGTGGTTTTAATTGTTGACAATGGAGGTAGTCGGACAAAATTTTTAGGATTAGGGTTACCTTGAGATTCATAAAAGCAAATCCTCCAATGAAATGTAATACTTGTACCTGTCACCGCCCTACGAAAGTACCTTAAATGGCGAAACCCTAATAGAGAAGAGACCATCTCTTCCCCTCTTGGTCTGTAATCTTTATTCAATTTTAAATTCACAATTCAAAAGAGTGATTAAGGTTTCTCAAGTCATTATATAAAAAATAGTTTCTTTAAAACCAACGATTGTGATCGGGTCAAGTGGTGTGATCCATTAGGGTGATCTCACAACTTGTCCACCACACATAACGAAAATCCATGTGAGATGAAACCATTTAACTCTCAATTGATGAAGCTTTCATTAAGTTTTAGTCCATCCATTCAACAACATCACATAACGGGTTTTTGAGTATAGAATGAACATAACCAAAAACCCTAATCCATTGAATGAAAAATACTAGAGTCTAAACTAGTGATTGAACATAAAATGTTAAATATTTAAAATAATATTTAGAACACTTTATAAAAAATTTACAAATTTGGCACAACGGAATTTCTAGTCCAATAAAAGTTAGACACCTCTCTCAAGATGTTCTCTCCTTCAGGAAGCGGATGCCTTATTGAGCATATAATATTACACCTACAATGGACAATAGTGAGTGCACCGATATGTAGTCAGTATAGACATCAACCTATGGTACAACACAGCCGTATAATTAGCAATTGCAATAGTAGGACCTCTTAGGTATAAGAGACAAAAACATCTATCAGAGATTCTTGTTGCTCAAACAATCACCAGTATTTTAAACAAGAATCTCAAATGATCACGTTCAACACACATATCAAATGACATGTCTTATATTTTTGGCAATCACTGGTACCAAGTTTTGCTACATAAAGGATAATTTTTTTTCGTCCCTGCTGCTTCTTTTACATAATTGAAGCCCACTAAGTTACATTTAATCTGATTCATCTGATGATGATGACCCTTCATCTGATTCTGTACTACTTTCAGAATTTTCTTGCTGAACTCTGATTCCCCAGGGATCAATCCCTTGAGGAATTGAAACCACATTAGCAGTACCATCTGATTCATTTGATGAGGAAGAAGACCCTTCCACTGATTCATATGATGATGATGACCCTTCATCTGATTCATTACCACTTTCAGAGTTTTCTTGCTGATCAACTCTGTTTCCTTCCCCTGAAGTCCCGGCTTGTGCGAATACTTGCTGCACAATATCCCCAAAGGCTTGTGCGAATACTTGCCGCACAATATCACCAAATACTTTTGCACAAACATCATTCATAACTTTCGTCATCCCAAGCAACGCGGAGTTCTTATTATCGTAGAAGAATTGAAGGGAAATGTCTTGTTTCAATAAACCATGTGTAAATGGGATATCAACAATTTCAGGAGGAGGAGGAGGAGGAGGAGGAATCGTTGCCATTTCAATGTAATATATGCAATTCACTGCTTCATCCATAACCACATTCACAATCTGGTCTATTTGTTGTACCATTTCCTCAATGAGGTTTGGATACCCAACTTCTTCAAGCCATATCCATAATGCAATTGCCTTCATTACTTGAATCACATCTCTTCTTAGATTGATTGCGAGACGGGTAAAGAGTTCGCGATCAATGAAATGAAGCCACTTCAGTTCATCACTGACTTGTCTTGGAAGTTTGGTCAGGAAACGGATCAACACTTCACGGTTGGTTAAATGGTAAGATTTGAGCTCTTGAGGAGAATTTGGTGAAGCAGCGGCCATGGATGATGGATGGTCAGGGAAGGGGAAGAAGATAAGTAAGGCCTCTTCTCTTGCCTTTTTACAGATAGGGCTTAGGACACAAATTGGAGACAATTCGTTATATTTTAAGGCTCTTGTGTTTAAGGGGTTGGTGTCGTTTGAGAAAAGGTGGCGCGCTTTGGGAAGAATGTTTTGGCGGGAGCCGAAGCAGACTTATAACGGTTACGTCTCTTCCTCAAAAGACCAATCCAACAGCTAGAAATTGAAATTGGCAGCATAATTTGCAGCTAAACCAAGTGGGAACTAAAATAAGGGGTGTCAATAGGCCGGCTTTGACCACAGCCCAACCCTGAGGCTTAACTCATCCCAGGCCCAAATTTGTCCGGCTCAGCCCAACTTAACTAGACCCTAATTGAGCTTGGTTTGGCCGGGCTGGCCAGGTTGGGTTGGGTTGGCCTGATTCTTGGATTGTGGCAAAGTGGATGTACGGGGAAGCTATTTGTTCATTGATATGTAATATATAGTTTGTTTAGAGTTCCCAAGTCCCTTTGGAAAACAAGAGTGTTCTTAGTTTCTGGACTGTTATGACTGTTTACCTATGCACTGCTTGGTTTCCTGTCTCTAGTAAAACTTTTGTTTATTCATAAAATGGAATTTAATAAATCAAATAAGAGATATTGCATTAAGTAAAGGTTGCTTGTGTTTGTAACCAAATTTTGCAATCTGCTTCAACCTCTCCCTTGCTTTCCCCTTCTCCTCTTGGCAGGTCTATAGCTTTAGTTTTCAACGGCCGCCCTTTGCTGAGGAACTAGTATCAAAGCCGTTGTCATACTGTGAGAGGAAGTGGTAATCCATTAAGGAATTTTCTCACCCATAGGAAATGGGTGATCTTCCTTCCTCTCTTTACTCTAACGGCACAAAACTTGCTGCTTAGCTTGCTCTTCAAGATGCTAGGGTTCATATGATAAAGTATCCATATCCAGCACCCATCTTTGGTTTTTTTTTGGAGGGGGGAGGGGGGAATTTATTATCACTCCCCCACACTTGGCCTATATTTACTAAAACTCCCCTATCTTTTACTTTTTTTTTCTAATACTCTCCTACTTTTAGGCTTTTACATATCTTTTTCCCCTGCTATTCTTAAATACCCAGATTTACTTGTAACCTAGTGAACTTTTTTCAAATTGATTGGGAATGAAAATCAATACTTTACATGGGTGATGGGTCCCATTCCTCCATTAAAGGGTGGCAAGTTCCGATAAATTTAAATCTCTTTTCACTGTGGGAATGATTAAGTGGTCCGTATTGGTATTGGTTGAGAAAGATACAGATCCAATACTTTTATCAATTTTTTAAATCCCTAAAACCATGTGTTGCGATCCTAATGGAGAATGTATTATTAAATTTGATACTGATCCGAATTAGTATCTGGTGAGCAACGAACTTGGTACGAGCCGTAAACAAGGATGTTTTGAGTTCAACTCCCATTAGGCACATCTTGGGCTACTCACACGGGGGTGGTTTAGTACTCTTCACTGCTTTCAATGAAAGTTAAATGGTTCTCATTTAACCCCAGTATGACCCATTCCATACAGTTGTGGGGTCAGTATGGGCCCGTGGGACTAGTCAGGCCGAAGGTCTGGATACTCGTCGTTAGCAAAAAAAAAAAAGAAATTTGTTGAGATCGATACCAATCCAATACCAATAAAAAAAATAGATTACTAAACTTGTGATGATAGATGAAACAAAAGAAAAAAATAATAATAAATAAACAATAACCTTGATGATGGATGAGACCAAAAAAAAAAAAAAATCTTTGATGATGGAGGAGACAAAAAAAAAATCTAATAAATAAATAATATCTTTAAGTGACTCAATACTAATGCATTCCAATATATATATATATATATAATAGAAAAATAACGACATGAGAGCCAAGGAGGAGTTTGAGTTTCAGCCAACAAAGCAACATTTAAACCAAGTAATAATAGAAGAACAAAGTTGGTTGGCTGTTTTCTTAGATTAATAAAAGCATGTTTTGAACCAAAAAATTTGACAAAAATTTAATAGGTTACAAGTGAAAATGAGGGTAATTTAGGTATTTAAAAAGAAGAAGAGAGAAAGAGATGTAAAATTCCAAAAGCAGGGGAGTATCAAACAAAATGTAAAAGATATGAAAGTTTTAGTAAATATAGGCCAAGTGTAGGGGCGTGATAGTAAATTTGATACTAAGTTCAAAGTTAATATTCTAAATAATAATGTACTGATCAAGAGACTGGGTTTGGCATTAGTGCATCAAAAAATAAGGTTACATTTATTATAATTTGTTCATGTTTGGTAGTTAATCATTGTTTAATGATGACATCATGGGTGAAATTTTTTTTAAATATCCAAATTACCCTTTAAGAGTAGTGAATAGACACTTTTACCCTTGTTGTTGCGGCTGCTTCCTTTATTGCCTGTGATTTGCGCAAAAGACCATGACCCTCAGTAGTTTATTCTTCTTCTTTTATTTATATTTTTATATTTTATATTTATTTTTTGGGGTGATTTTTGACTTATGAAAAATGGTATTTTCATAATAATCTATGTAGGAATATAAATGATTATTCTATATGCATAGCAGAGGGTGATTTTCATCTTATTATGTTTCAGAATCAATTCCAAATCAGTGTTACCAAGTACCAATTTAGCCATGGAATAAAAGATTTGAAAAAGGGAAAAAAGATCCCGTCAATTTCGATAGGCATGAAAAGATCGTTCTATCCTCCTCCCACCATGCATTGAAGTTACTCTCATGTGTCTCCTCATTAGTCTTGTGTGTTGGTATTATCTGCACTGAACCGACAACTCATTAAAGAAATAGAAAAGAAGCAATAATCGAATTGAATTAGCCTGAATCAGGATAAGATCCCAATTCTTGTATGATATCATATCGTTGAATCGATATGAATGAAGGATAATAAAATGAAAAAAATTAAATTTTAATGATAACCAAAGGTATTTTATCCGATCTGAAACGATACAGGCCAATCCAGACTGAGATCGGGATGGTATCAACTTTATCCGTCCCCGAAACGATTCCGTTTACACAGGTGCACAACTTTGTCCCTTCATTTTAGAAATTGAAGGACAGTGCACAAGTGTTTCAGTTTACCACCGAAAGAATGTTTCAATTTTAAATTTTTTTCCCGGGCCAAAACAAAATGATTGTTGAAACCCGCCCAAGAACAAAATTGACGTAAGAATAAGTTGAACCAACTGGGTACTAAAATTAGGGGTGTCAATGGACCGAGTTTGACCACAGCACAACCCTGTGGCTTAACTCAGCACAGGCCCAACTTTGTTCGGCTCAGCCCAACTTAGCTCGACCCTGATTGACCTTGACAGGCTGGCCAGGTTGGGTTGGCTTGGCGTGGTTGATCGTGGTGTAATGCATTGGTGGAAAATATGAGAGGAGGAACTCAATCCCTCTAGCTTTTCCTACAATCCACACACAACCCTTGTTTTCAGAGGGGCATGGGCATATTTTCACAATCCTCTTAAAAATAGGGGCTGTGTGTGGGAGTGGGAATGCCAGACGGACAAAGTTCTTTTTTCCTAAGAATATAAGTATCATTGGTGTAAACTATTCAGAATTTGGTGGTGTGTCGGTGAAGTTGGTATTATATTTTTATAAATTTCTGAGGAAAAAAAAGCCACTCGATCGCATTCTCTACGTCCAGACACAGGGCAATAAGAAAGGACACTCATGCCCCCTAGTTGGATGTTGGCTTAGGTCGGGTTGGGATCAGCATAGGTCCGGCCTGGTCTCGAACTTCAAAATTCTAATCAAGGCTTCCCTTGTAGGCTTAAAAGGTTATCCTAGACCCTATTTTGGCTCAAGGCGGGTTGGGGCTGCCTGACCCATTTTGACACCCCTAACTGAAATTTTTAATTTGCCAAATAAGTTTGGATCCAAATAAGATTAAGGCTTCTCCATTGTTATTTTGAAATGGTCAAATTATCTACTATTAACTTTTTTGTTTTTTGTGCAACTCCTCTTAACCGAATAAACAATTCTCATAGTCAACTTTCAATTTTTGTACGAGTTTTATTATTATATTATTGTTTTCTTGTTTCATTTGTCTTCTTCCTCTGGGGAATGTAACCTGTTAAGTTTGTCTTGAATTCTTGATCTGTTTTGACATATTTTGGTGGTGATTTGAATGTGAAGTTTTTTAAGATTTATGATGGAAGTAGAGGGATTAGGCCGATCGTATGGGGGTGCGGGGGTGTAGCCCCATGGTATGGTTTAACAAGATTGACCATGACCCGATGGGTCAATTTGCAACTTGGAGTATATAATGTACTATCATCTTATTGAGCAAGTCATTATAATTTGAGGGTTTTTCGAGCTAGTGTTTTAGGACGAGTTTCACGCCGCTGCTTATTCTGCATAGTAAAACATCTTCTTCTTCGCCCGAGGACATAGCACACCACACCGGTGTATGACTCGTTAAATCTCTGTGTTGTGCAGATCTATTGTCTGTTTATTTTCGTATTTCTTAGTGTTTGCTCTAACACAACCACGTGACCACCCCTCACCATTGCTACAAATCCCGCCTCCACGACCATCTCCCTCTTCTTTTGACAGTCGCCCCACCCTCCCCTCCCCTCCCCTCCCCTCCCCTCTCCCTCCCCTCCCCTCTCTTACCCAGCTTTATTTTTTCCTATATTATTGTCTCAGGAGGCAGCGTTTGTTTTCATACTTAGGGAGATTGACTCCAAATATAAGTCTGCGAAGGAGGAAAGGTGGGATCTTCCTCAGATCTCAGGATCCAAAGATTGTTTTCACATTGATTCTTTTTAGTTTCTTACTGGGTCAACCGCCAAAACTATATCTTGTGCCATGTGTTGATGGCCCATTGATTGATTATTTGTATGTATATCAGAGACTAATGACATTTTATTGATAATCAGATCTAGTTTACCGTAAAAGCCAACAAAAAATGCCTCCATTGTTCACCATCTAGTCTTGGTTGATGATGTCTTTGATTTTCATCCATTTTGCATTCAACACAAGTTAGACTCTTCGATTTTTTTTTTTTTTTTTTGAAGAAATGCAACTCAAAATATCTTTTCTTCTTTGTCTAGGGCCTTATGGATTAAACAAATGGGCCTTTCCATGAAATATCTAGGGAAGTTTTTCTTTCGTTGAAGATTACGAACGGAAGAATTTCCACCCAATCATTGTGAGAGTGCAGTTTAGACTTGGTCTTACAAATCAAGCTATCTCAAATAGTGATCAGAGTAGTCATGGCAACAGTCCCAACATTCTAGATGGCCTCTAGTTCTTTTTTTTTGGTTGAATAATCCATATATTCAACAAAGCATAGCAACAAGGCACCCAGAAAGGTACTATCCAATGAGGAAGCCCCTAGAGGTGGGGAACACTCAAAGACAGATACAAGGAGACACAAACTAGAGACAATATGTCTGGTTCTGAAATTGTTTGGAATTGTTGAGATATAAGAACCCAACTTGCTTCTAATCTCAAAACTGACGGCATCCCAAATTAGCTGATAAGATCTAAACTTGTTGGTTTATCTCCTAAGATTTCTCTCATACCACACATGTAAAACTGAAGCGTAGAAGCAAGCTTGCCTACAACATCGACAATAAGAATTCCCATCAAAGTAAGATCTAACCTATCGCCATTTGTGCTCCATATCGTGGATAGGTCTTCGACCCGACCAGCACACTTAATACCCTCTCAAAAAGAGCAAGAGAAAGGGCACTCGATAAACAAGTGCTCCAAGTTCAAACACATTCCAACAAAGAACACAAGGAGCAGATGTTGAAATGGACCTAGATTGGAGTAAGGCCATCATGGGGAGAGCTTAGAAAAGGGCTCACCAAGCAATGAAACTATGCATCGAGATGTTCTTAAAAGAACCAAACCATAGTGCTAAAAGCCAAATATTTCTTGAAGGTGAAAATGCTAAAAGCCAAACTACTAAATCTAGGATGGAGAGTTCTCAAACACCCTAATTCCATAAGGGTGAAAGTGCTAAAAGCCAAATATTTCCCTAATTCTTCATTTTTTGATGACAAACTAATTCAAAACTTTTTATGGGTATAGAGGATACCAACACTAAGAAAATGGGTATGTTGAAGTGTGGAGTGTGGCACAAGTGAGAAAATTAACACATCGAAATCCATAAGTATCAAACTACAACACCTTAAGAGTCGTACATGTCATCGACCTACAGGGTTTTCAAAGGATTTGTTCATAAATTAACAATGACAACCTAGAATATTTCTTTTCTTCATTCCACATCCAATTGGTGCTAGATTCTCTTTCGAATAGGCCCTGGAAGGAGAAGGATGGCTGGAATGCCAACAGAATTATCCAAATTTCATTCCCTATCAACCACTCACCTAATAGGTTGCCATATACAATATTATGGATAGGGGAACTTACGACCAAACAAGTTTACAGGGGACTATTTCCCATGAAAAATCAATTTTTTTTTTTTTTTTTTT
>NW_024870619.1:64499-110435 GCF_013358625.1 Macadamia integrifolia
CCCAAAGTCATACAACCTAGAAAAATCATAATCCATATAGATTCCCATGGATGGCCTAAAAACTGCCTTTGAGAACAAAATTTATAGTTTTTCTTTAGAGGTGAGTACAAACTATTCTTCTGAGGTTAGGATATAAAAGGAGAAAAGAAACCTGCCCACTCGTGTGGCTCTATGCCCAAACATAGGCCAGCACGAAAAGAATGCATTCACCCTGGCCACGATGCCTTTGAGCGGCCTCACATTGGCCTACATATGCCAACACAATGGCCACGAAAGCAAAGCAGACAAGGTTCTCTTGCTCGATATAAAATAGGGAAAAAGTTTATATCTAAGAGTGTTCCTATATGACCCAAGCCTCTGCTAAATGATAAGCCCATCCTTTATGAAAACAAAAATCCAACCCCTGTTAATGCTTCTACGGTGTTCCTATTGGCTTCCTATGTTGACATAGGAGCCACATTCTCCGACAAAAAACTCCCTCATAAAAATATTTAACTAACATCCATTCTTAATGCCCTATCTATCACCATGAGGATGAACATGCTTACTTACAATCGTGCCTTTGTTTTAAGAGAATTTGATCGGCCTCAAACGTAGGTATATTAGCTGTGTGACAAGCAAACAATTGGTTAGACAGGTGATGATCTCTTCCTTCTTTACCAAAAAAAAAAAAAAAAAAAAAAACTCTTCCCACCCATTCAGATTAAAAATCAATATGAAAAAAAAAAAAAAAAAAAATGGAATTATTACTTGGACACCCCTACACTGTGGCTAGATTGCTTGATACTTAAAAAATTTGACACTATTAATTGAAGCCCCATGAAACCTAACGATGTTAGTATGTTGTTAGTGATTGAATGAAAAGATCATTTTATCCTTAGAAGATAAACAATTTTTTTTTTTCTAATTAAAAATAGAGAAGGGAATCAAAATCCCTCTTCTTCTTTCCCAAACGAAATAGAAGAAAACTTTAGGATTTTGTAACCAAAAATAGAACAACGCTGCTGCCATTGTCGGCAGCCGCCGGCTCCTAAGATCTGGCAAAGGGACAACTCACTCTGGCAAAAAAAAAACAAACAAAAACCCCTATGCCTGCCTCAAAACTCTCTGGTAGCGGACGAGAGCCATAGCCTACCTCTAAGTAAAAAAATGACGATTTTCCCAATTCAGGTATGCTTTACTTAAATTGGAAGTACATGGATGATGCGGGACATAGGGCTGTCAATCCCAAGCCCGTATCGATTCAACCAATCGGGCTCAAGCATTTAAAGACTGACCCGGCCTACACTGATTATTAAACATGTCGGTCCTAAGTCCGACCTATTTATAAACAAGTAGTACATAGTGCAAGGAGTAAGCCCGATGGGCGCCCGACTGGCCTGGCCTGTTTACAAGCCCAACTCGGCCTGGCACATTTAGCCTACCGTTTATCTGTATATTTTGATTTTTTTTGTTTTGTTTTATAGAATAGGGTATATATTAATATTTTTATCAATTATTGAATGTGATTAAGTGTAATATCTTTTCAAAATTATTGATCATTTAATAAAATAGATTAAAGTATCTTAAATCTAAGAAAATTAAAAACCATTTAAGGTTTTATTGGTATATTACCCCGTTTAAGGCCCGACATGAGACCGATCGAGACCGACTCATTCCTTAAATAGGAAGGTCACGATCGAAAGACATAGACCCGACTAGGCTCAACCAAGACTGGCCCCACCTCACCAATTGACACCCCCTAGCGGGACATGCCAAATTGCAAATAACAATATAAACCCTTTTAAAATCACTCATTAAAAAGAGATAGCTAGGATGATAATGGTGAGGCTTTGCTAAAAGCAGAAGCCTCCAAACCAAGCTATCTATCTTTGGTTAAAACTCATCAGCGCCATGAGGCACTCTGAAGAGAGGAACCTCATTCCAAGCAAGCAACAGATGGAGAAACAGAAGTACAAGTAGATGAAGAAGAAGTAGTTCATCGATCAGAGGGGAAGCCTTCTCTTGTTTTAGTCAATGCGTAGAAAGGTCTATTCACTACCCTCAAGGGTAGTCTGGGCATTTAGGATTTTTCTCACCCATGACATCACCGCTAAACAATGACTGACTAACGGACATGGGCTAATTGTAATAAATCTTAAATACAAGGTTGGTTCAAGTAAACTTTTCAAACTTTTGGGTTACCAAGCAATCTAGCCATTGCGGGGTGTCCAAGTAATTAAAAAAAAAAAAAAAAAAAAAGGCAGTTAACAAGAGGTACTCTCTTGGCATATTCCCTGTGAGGCGAGGAGCCAACTTCTATCATATCAAGAAAATCAAACACAGACAACCTCCTTCAAAATTATAATCACTGGTGCAAGGAATCTGATCTTCCGGTAGTTACGGATGATTCTTACCAAAATAAAAAAATCTGATCATTCAATAAATGTTGACTTCCACCAATCCCATCAACAACCCAAAACCCCAAATGACTTGTTAGCAAGGTTCAGAAAAACATGTCTAACCAGGACAAAAAATTACGTAAGAGATCATTGGAAATGCCAGTTTTGATATCTCTTCCAATAAATCTAGCTGGTGTTCAATACTCTAATTTCCAGGTGCAGCTAAAATCCATGCACAGGTTGGTTCAGGAATCAGGACACAGCTCCACAACCTTTGAAGCAGAACTGAGGGGGGATCTGGTCAGCTCTTCAACTGATCAAGGAACAGGATAACGTGGTGGTGGCATCAGACTACTTAGAAGCTATGAAAAATTTAAACTCTGATGACTTCTCAGTTGGCAATGGAAGTTGTGTCCTTCCTATTTGATATAAATTGTATACAGTATTTCATAATTGAGTGATTTGTAATTGAGCCAGCTTACAAACTGGGAAGGAAAAGTAATTTGAAATATATAATCCGGTAACTATGTATTAGATATTGACTCTTGAACTCCTTGTAATTTTATTAATTTTAGTGCTAAATTTCTTTCAAAAAAACAACTACTAATTTCTGTAATGAATTGGTCAATATCAACTGCAACCAACTCAAGGCAAGTAGATTCACCCTCATGTCTGTTCAATTATATTTCCCCAACGCATTCAAAACTATACTATTCAGTGTCTTTTCTCAACAATGAACTTCATAAGAGTGATTCTGTGGGAATCAATGGGTACAGACAGTAGACCACCTCATCTTAAAAATTGAGGCAACGCAACCATCAAACCCGGTTTACGAAGATATAACATGTTCTTTTTACCTAAAAGATTAGAAGGAATTTCTTTGTATTTACAGCATCAATCAAGGTATGGAAGGAAAGATCGAAGCCCATTAAAGTCTCTTGAAAGCCTAGAGCTAATTTTTAAAGTACTGACTTCATGCATCTCACCATATGAAAATGACAAGGAATAGATATCTAGCATCTTCTTGGACCTTCCTCTCTTCTCTCCCCTTTCCTAGATTGGTTGTATCATCTCTTTTCTTTTTTTGTTCCCCTCCCCCTTTTTTGTTGTATCATCAGCTGATTTTTTGGGTTTGTTCCCCACCCTCCAGGTCCTTCGTTTTCTGTCCGTCTCTTAGGGCTTGTTTTTGGCCTTTTTTCTCTTGGGCTGGCTTCCTTTGGGGTAGCGTTTTTCCCCTTGATTAGCCAAAAGGCTTTCTCTGTTGTATTTGTTTTCTTTTCTGTTTAATATATTTTCCATTCAACATCACCCCCCCCACCACCCCAAAAAAAAAATAAAAATAAAAAATAAAAATAAAAATAAAAATCAGATATATAGACTAAGAAAGCGTATGCAAAATGATGATTTTGAAGCAGATCACCTTAAAAGTTCTTTTCACAGGAGAAAATATAAGTGGCATTTCTTTTTGACATGCCTGTAAAATTTTCTTCCTTTCTATATCAAGATTGTACACAACAAATATCTTGAGTGGGTCAGAATAAAGAATCTCCCCTGGTATAAATAAACATACAATTCTGACTGATTAAATAGTGAAATTTACAAGGGTGAGCATTACCTTTTGGCAATGGATCAAGAGTTCATAAAGATCTTCGGAATGCCTAGCATCTTCCCATACTGGATGGTCAACCAACCCATAAAGGAGGCATACGCAATAAGAAAACAAGCCCACTTGAAAGCAGGAAGAAGTTTTTTCGCCTTCCAGCTTCTGACTAGCCTAAATTTCGACCCAAGCTGGAGTCTAGCCAAGATGATAACGATTAGCGAAGTTGACATGCCAGTTATAATCCCAGCTATGGAATCTCGATATGGGTGCTTCGCTCTTCCCATGTTGGTGGGCCAGGAGTCCATAATCCTTGTGAAGCTGTCCATACAAAGAAAACAGCAGCTAGGACTGAGAACAAGAAATTTAATGATTGGCAGATGCAATTCCCAAATTTAACTGGGGATTCCAAATAGTAAAAAAATAAAAAATTCAGTTTAATTTTTCATAGTTTTTATTTTTTTTCCAATACCCAAGATGATCAGTAGTCTCCAACCATTGCCAAGAAATATGGCCTCAGTAACTAATGGGTAGGAATATCTCATCAAAATGTATTTTAAGCTATTATCAATTCAAGCCTGTCAATCACCTGATATGAAAAAGTGTTCAGAGTGACTTTTATTCGAACATGTTTCCCAAAAAGGGCATATTTAGAAAGGAATATCTTAGGACGTCTTTTTTCTGTCACATGGCATCCAATTTTGTGGGCATGATTTGCCACCACCTCCATTGATGTGGTAAATTTCAGCCCTAGAGCGTTATGCACAATCTAAATGCCTGGTGATCATTTGGGTAGTTGAAAAATGATCCAACATGGTGGCTCGAATGATTGAGTTTGGCTGTGAGGTTTGAGAGACAGTGGTGTAGGACAGCCTAGAGGTTAAGATTTCTAGGGCTGAACTATAAGGTAGAAGTGGTGAAGAGTGTTAGGACTGATTATGCCTTAAAGAAGTAAGTAGGAAAGGAGTAAGATATCAACTACTGTTAAGAGGCCGTGAACAGTACCCCGTGAACTGTAACTCTTAGAAGAATTTGAAGAAGAAGATATTGATAGAAGGGAAAGTCTTAGATAGGTGCTGTTTTGGTGCTGTGCACCAAAAAATATATGTGGGAAAGGGAAGGAGAAGGGAAGAAGGAAGAAATGAGAGGAGGAGGTGAAATAGTAAATGAAGGGATCAGCTTTGATTGGACTCATGTATTGAATCTTTTTCATTCAATTCTATTCTTCCATAAGTGGAGTTTACGTTCACATATAGCAAAAGAGGTCCTTGCACAAGAAACTAAAGATAACTTAAGAAGCAAAGAACTTACTTGCCTAAGAAGATAAAAAGTAGCTTCTTCAAGAAGCTAAATGTAGCTCTCAAAAGAAGTTACTTAACCCCTAAGTTTCTCAAAGAAAAAAAAAAAAAAAATTAAGATAATACCCTCATGTAAAATGACAAGAATACCCCTACCTAATATCAGTATACAACATTAACCCTCTCTAAAATTATGAAGAACGCTCAAAACCAATTAACAATCTTGCCCCTAAGAAAATACTAGATCTCCAAGTTCGAACATGTGAAAACAGCCCAATGAATAACTAAATCCCTTGCTGGCTGAACTCTCCATCACATGGCCAATCCATGGTTACGTATCTAACAGTCAGAATGGCCAGATCAGCTTTCCAAAGCATATGGGCATTGATAGAATGAGTGTACTCTATGGATTACTGTTGAAAGTAAATCACATCTGTTTTTATCTTGTGAATTCAAAAATGATTTGGGCAGCAGGACCTCTAGGCCTTACAACTGAAATTCTGAATGCATATTCTGGTCAGGACACTCAGGACTTGGTTCTTAAATTGATAAACACTGAATCATTGGGGAAAAATGAGGTGAACAGAATTCTAGGAATTGCATCCATTGCAATGTACTTTATTGGGGAGGCAAGAAAGTAAAAAGCTTTTGAAAAGGTTCAACCTCACCCTTGTCAAGTGATCAATCTCATTCAGAGATGGATCTCATATTTAAATCCCTCCAGCAGTGCTGGATATCAGACTAGACTCTGAAGCACAATTGGAATTGGGGGTGTTAATAATGAACTAGTAATCCCACTGCTGACCGCCCATGGATGGTCATGTCTTGATCATCACTGATGGGAAAGAGGTGAAACCAGTGCAAGAGGCTCCTGCCACTGCAGGGTCTGGGGAGGTTCATAATGTACGCAGCCTTACCCCCACTATGCAGCGAGGCTGTTTCCTGACTCGAACCTGTGAACACTTGGTCACAATGGAGCAACTTACTGTTGCACCAAGGTCTGTCCTCATCATCACCGATGGGAGTTCCAATAAAAATACAGTGGAGGGTGGATGGGTTTCAAAGATTCCAGGAACACATGTTTATCTTAGCTTGTTTCAATGTGGCTACACAGGTTCATCCCAGAAGGCAGAAGGGCGAGCAGTTCACCAGGGTCTCCAGGAGTAGCAGCCATTGGAGAAATGCATGTAGAAGTATGGACAGACTCGCTCCAAATGGAAGAATGGATGAAGTAAGAGAATTTAAAAATGGTCATGGACCCTTTTTGCTTTGTGTTATGGTATTGGAAGTATGTTACAGACAGACTATGTTTTGGTCAAGGAAGTTTGTAAAGAATTAGTGAAACATGTACATGAACTATCATGTACAAGTTAAATGATAGGAATTTAGGAGACACTGACAGTATTGATCTAGCTATATATGCCGCATCTTTCTTTTAGTTCTTTGCATCCGTCATCTTGTTGTAACCAAAGTGATGAACTTAGAAGTTGTAATCTTCTTTCGATTGCCCCTCTTCTTATTCCAAAAAAAAAAAAAAAAAAAAAAAGAAAGAAAAAAGTTAGGGTAAAAAAGGGTTTCCAAAATAATTTGAAAGCAACTAATCATTATGTCATTTTCAGGAGCTATCGTTGTCTTGCATAATTTTCAAGTACACATTTGAAATGATAGGATTTTTTTACCCTTATTGAAAAAAGAAGTGTGTTATATTAAAAGGGCAAAAATGTAAATGTTACGTCTTTTCACCAACTTTGGTTGTCCCAAGGTATCAAATAAGGGATTTTCTCATTGACATTCCTCAAGGTGTCACATAATTTGTAACCTTACTTTTTTGCCCTCTTGGCATGACACATTTCTCCTATTAAGGGTGATAATGTTGTTTCACATGCATACTCAAAAAATGTGCATGATAATGACAATGATATGTCACTTTCAACTTATTTTTGAATACACTTTTATACCCTCATCTTAATATCCTTTTGAGAATAAGACAATGGGCAATTAAAAAAATGTGTCAAGTTCAAAATACAACTATAGAGGTGTCATACAGACACTCCTTATCTCTCTCTCTCTCTCTCTCTCTATATATATATATATATGTATGTATCAGGAAGTAGCAGAGATGAGGATGTTAAGATGCATCTGTGGTGTTAAAATATGTGCCACGATATGGGGAGTGTCCATATCGTGGATGAGTTTTACCTTCCTGCTTTAGTTTATTTCTTTCCCTAGTTAGGATAGATCTCTACTCACTAATTAGGATAGACTTCCTATTTTATCTTGGTTGTGGCACAAGGACTTAGTTTCCTAGTTTGATTGTCCTTGTTTTGGAGTTAATAAATATTGATGGTAGGGGGGACTGAGATTACATTCGGCTGCTCCCCTCTTGCAGTCTCTCCTCTCTTCTTCTCTTAATCTCTTTCTCTCTCAAGTTACTGGTTACAGATCTTGGTTTTGTAACATGGTATCAGAGCCAAGTTACTAATAGTTATTGATTCTCTCTGTGATTTCCGGTTTGAGAGTCGTTTCAAGGTTCTTCGATATATGGTGAAACCCTAGTTCATCGAAAGAGAGGAAGAGGAAGAACTAGGGTTTCCTTGATGTTCGTTGCTTGTCTTTTGCTGCTGGTTGGTTTTGCCTCAAGACGATGGAGTCATTATGGCTTTCATCCGAGTCGAAGGTTTCTAAGCCCTTTCCCTGTTGTTCGAAGTCTGAAACTGACATCGAGTATCATAGAGAGGGATGCGAAAATATTGCCGCTGCTGATCTGCGTTTTCTGCTAATGCCTATTGGTGATCGACTTGGTTTCAGACTTGTGAGATCACCCACTTGAGGTTACTAGTTTCAGAGATTATCTCGGTATTTCGCTGCTAGTCTACGATCGCAAGCCTCTATTGAAGACTGCTACTGCCTTTCCTGATCTTCGATTTCCTGCTATAGTTCGTTACGAGTTGCTGCCGGAAGATTTCCTTGCTGTTTCGTACAGGTTTTGCATGAAAATCATACCTGCTGGTTGTTGTTTGAGTATCGAGTTGCTTCCTGCTGCTGATGCTATTATCGATTCACTGGTTTCAATGATTTGATGGTTGTTTTCAGTTTTGCGACATACTGGTTGCGATTTTCTAGAGAACTGAGAAGCGGTTCTTTGATTTACTGCTCTTAAGGGTTTTGAATCTGTTGTGCTACTATTTGCTGCTATTTTTTGTCGATAGTTCAGTAGTAGTGATATACGGTTGGAAGATTTGTCGCTGAAATTCCAGGTTTTCCGCATGCTGGTCGAAGGGTGAAGATAAGTCCTTTGCTTCGATCTGCTTTATACCCCTGCTGCCAGTCCCTCCCTCTATGGTTGCCGCTTTCCATTTTTTTTTTGTGTTTTCAGCCTTGGGTCAGAGAAGTGAGGTTGTGTCTTCAACCTCACAACCTTTATTTTCCTTGTTTTGCTTTCTTGCTTCCAGTTTTACCCTTCTCACTATCATTTAGTCCCTCTTGTCCCATTAATTTGTTTTGCTTCCTAGTTTACCCTTTGGCCATACGTTACTCCCATTACTTGATTCTCTTATTTTATCTCTTTAATTTCCAATATTGTCCCTCCCCTTGTCTCTTATGCCCACATGTCCATTAATTAACATTCTGTCCTAGTTTATCCCCAAACAATAATTCCAATTCCCTTGTTGTCCCATTGGTTCTTTAACTACTAAATTGACCTCTTGAGAATTCTCGTTATTAACCAGAATGCCATTACTCCATTAATTGTTTATTGCATTGTTGGATGGGCCCATAATATTTGGCATTTTTGGGCACATACCACTCAATTTTAGGGTCTTGGACCCCTAGACTGCATCAGTTTGAGTTACAATTTTTTTTTGGAAAATTGATGCCTGCGTGAAGATAATTTGCTACAGTGCGAGGGAGATTGGAAATTATTTTTTGCTCTTGACTATGGGTTTATATGTACTACTCCTCCTTTGAGATGCTAATTATTGGACATTGTATATCCATGTGTAATGCTACACGTGGGGGATATTGAAGTTATTATCTACTCAATTGCAGTTCTTATATTATCTGCTTTATTCTGGTACTTGTTTACCTCAGCACCTGATGCTGCTACTTGCTTACCCCGGCACCCGATGCTGGTACTTGTTATCTCAGCACCCGATGCTGCTACTTGCTTACTTCGGCACCTGATGTTGCTACTTGGTCCCCGACAACCTGATGTCAATATATGCTTACCCCCACAACTTGTTGTTGCTACTTACTACCTACTATCTGCCTTCCTTGGGAAGCGCCTTTGATGCTACTGACTTTATGGTGTGGATGATTGGAGTTCTCTCTGTGCTCTCCAGCGTCCACCATTACTACTCAAGACCGGTGTTATGTTTATTTTTCTATTCTTATTGGTCCAAGTTGGAAGTTTTCTTTTGAAATATGTATACTCCAGCTTGAGGGGGAGTGTTAAAATATGTACCACGAAATGAGGAGTGTGCCTATCGTGGATGAGTTTTACCTTCCTACTTTAGTTTATTTCTTTCCCTAGTTAGGATAGATCTCTACTTACTAATTAGGATAGACTTCCTATTTTATCTTGCTTGTGGCACAAGGACTTAGTTTCCTAGTTTGATTGTACTTCTTTTGGAGTTAATAAATATTAATGATAGGGGGGACTGAGATTACATTCGTCTGCTCCCCTCTTACAGTCTCTCTTCTCTTCTTCTCTCCTAATCTCTCTCTCTTCTCTTACACTCTCAAGTTACTGGTTACAGATCTTGGTTTTGTAACATGTAGCAAAATAATAATGGATATATAAGGAATGAACATATTAGAGCTGATTCGAGAGTTGCCCCATTCAATGATAAGCTTTGAGAAAGCCATCTGAGGTGGTATTGCTATGTTCAACGGAGGCCTAGGAATGCTCCAGTAAGGAGTAGGAGTGATCTGATTCAGATTTAAGGAGGTAAAAGACCTAGGAGCAGGCCTAAAATGACCCTAGGAGAAGTGAGAAATTACAGGCATAGTCAAGGTCTTGTCCCAAGTATGACCTCAAATTGAGCCCTTTGGAGAGAAAGGATCCATGTAGCAGACCCCATATAGCTGAGATTTTCCTATCTTGCTGGTGTTTATTTATTTATTTTTATTTTTGTGATCCATGTAGCTGACCCCATTAAGTTGGGATAAAGCTGAGTTTGTTGTTGAGTTTTAAATATATATATATATATATATATAGGGAAAAAAATAATACATGGTGAGCCATAAGGTTAAGATGGCCCACAAACCAATGAAATTTAACACAAGTGGTTATTCTGAATGGTGCCATAGCTATCTAATGATTGGATTAGCCAACAATCTTTCACAGTCCTCCACATGGCAGGAATAGTGTGCCATATGCCTATTTAGAGACCCTTGTATTTATATTAGTAACAACAACAATACAACAAATTGTAAGTTACAGTAAAAAACAACAAATCATCATGATCCAGTCCCCAATCCCTCTTGTGGATATGCATGACCAAAATATATATATATATATATATAGAAAAAGAAAGTTTTAAGAGACTACAAAAACATCAAATTAAGCAGATATTTGCTCTTGCATTCTTTAGCAATATGAATAAGTAGTGTGGATGAAGTGAATGGGTGTGTCCAGAGAATTATGTGATTGATGGATTCCTTTAAAACTCAAAGGAAAATTTTATAGGACAATTATACGACCGACAATAATGTATGGAGCTGAATGTTAAGCAGTAAAGAAACAACAAATAAACAAACTTAGTGTAATTGAAATGAAGATGCGGATAAGCAGTAAAAAAATTGAAAATATCAGAAAGCAATGAACAAATAAAAGAAAATTTAAGATTATCTCTGATACATGATAAGTTGTGAGAAAGTCATTTAAGGTGGCATGGACATGTGAAACGGAGGCCTTTGAATGCTCCAGTATGGAAGGGTAATTTGATTCAAATTGAAGGTGCTAAACGAGCTAGAGTGATGTATATGATCATGCTGATCCTATGTTTGGCATGCATTACCGAAGGAGAAAGACAGCACAGCAAGCAGCTCAGCAGTAGTGCTCATCTAGAAAGCCTAAGCTAGCCCAATTTTGTGTTATTTCTGGTTCTATTTTGGTTCCATCGAACCAGCTATTTTCTCTGCAGTATTTATCTACTAAAATTGTCTTCTAGAAGCCCCAACAACTTCCCATCGATTGGACAAGCAGCAGCCTTTAGAATCTCCAACTTGCTCTCTACCGATTTCCCTATATAGCTGTACTTTGTCTTGTAGTTTGACTAGGTCAAATATAAAGTTGAGGGTTAGGTTTGGGTCTCTAGAGGATCTAGTATTGTCTTTATTCATTTCATAATGAGCAAACTTTTTTCTTTTATAGTTTTTTACTTTTAAGTTAGGAGTTTTTTATTTCGATTGTTTCCTAATTTAGCTTCTTTTTATGGAATTGAGTTCAAGCCTAAATTATACATAGAGGCTCTCACAACTGTAGACACATATTGATTAATGAAACTTTGCAGCCATGCTAGCTTCAATTCTAACAAAGAATTCCCCGTTCAACAACTGAGATAGTTGTAGGTGAGAGAACCAGGACTGAGATAGTCCAATCCACCACAGAAATCCCATGAATTTCCTTCCCTTTTCTTTGTTTGCAAAATTGTGACCGAGTGCTTGAGTGTTAAATTGAAGCTTGTTATTGAAGCCTTGAAGGCAAGTCACTGTTGGAGTTTGAAGATCAGCCAAGTAAGCTAAATCAATTCAGCTTGTCAGGGTTTTGGAGCAATCAATTTTGGCTAGACTCCCCTCCTAAGACGTAACCCCTCCCATGTCCCTCTCCCCTCTGGCGACAGCTGCCGCCGGTACCGTTCTTCCCTCTGTAACCCCGAACCCCTCCCTCCCTCAGGATAGCCGCACCTGGTGTGATGTAGCCTCTTCTCCCCCCTCCTCCTTCCACTCTCTCTCCCCATCCTCCTCCACCCCCTCCATCCCTCATTTGGCTGGCCACACCCTCTATTTCCTCCCTCCGGCCATTCTTGACTCCTCCCCTGTAGCCCTCTGTCCTCTTGGTCTTCTTAATGAAGAGATTCATAAGTGGAAGAATTGTGTCATCGGATCATTCTTGGGCAGTAGGCCCCCTTTACCCATTGTTAAATCCTCCCTCATCAGTCAATGGAAACCTACTTGCCTTGTGACGTTCTATATGTTGCATAACGGTACCTTTATCTTCAAATTTGACGATGCATCTGATAAGGCCTTCACCATTAATGGCGGTCCCTGGCAGGTAGGGAACAAACCCATATTTCTGAGACAGTGAGATGTTCACTCCTCCTTCACTAGAACCGAACCTGTCTCCATTCCCTTATGGGTTATCTTCCCCAGCCTTCCCCTCCACTTCTGGTGTATCAAAGGTCTGAGCCTTGTCGGTTCCCTGATTGGAAACCCCTGTATTCGGACAAGAGAACTAAATCCATGGATAGACTCTCTTTCGCGTGAGTGTGCATTGAAGTGCAAGCTGATAAAGCCCTTCCTTCCTCGATCACTATCTCTGATGGAGAAGGCCATACCTTTAATCAAGAAGTTCGCTACGATTGGGTGCCCCCAGTATGCACCTTCTGTAAATGCTTTGGGCATAAATCTACCCAATGTGTAAAAATCAGATCTCAAGATCAAGGTGCCAAGGCCCCTGTGCAAAATGTTCCCGTCAAAGCCCTCGCCCAGTCGCTGCTTCTAAACGAAACCCTGATCAAAAGAACCAGGAAAAAAAGAAATTGCCAGCCTCTTTCTCCGATGCCAGAATCCATGGATGTTCAGACGCCAAGATCGACGGTAGTGAACCCTCGTACCATTGGTCCGTCTACGGAGTCTTTACCCTCCGGTCAGAACCAATTCTCGATCGTCGAGACGTCTGACCCCGATGACCCTAAAGGCTCCCACGTCACTCTCTGATCTGACTCTCCCCTTATTGGATGCTCCTCTTCCTGAAGACCAGGTTGGACCTATCCCGCCGCTGGAACCCCCTACAACCATCCCTTTTCCGACTGGCCCTCCTCCGCCTTTGCACTCTTCAGACGCTTCCTCCACCTCGTATCCTACTCCCCAAATCCCCCTTTCCTCCACGAATCTTCATTCTACCCTCCTTGCTCCTTTAAACCAATCCAATCGGCCCACCTATGAACCGGCCTTTATTCCTTTAAACCAGTTCCTCCTGGTCCAGCTTCTCAACCAATTCTCCAAACACCCCTCTAACCATCCTTTATTCCCTGGGAACTTATATAACCCGATCTACTCACCCAATCAACCATCCTGTCCCAACCCATCCTAACCATTCTGACCCGACTTCTTCTTCTTCCCTGTCCGCAGTAGGCCCTCGTTGTTTTGCTACTAACGGTCTTCTCCCCACCCCTGCTGGTGAGCCTATTCACCACCCCCTTGTACACTTGTGTCGGTTGACCCCATTGTTGTGCTTGCCGATTGCCAGAGCCGTAGCGTTATTGCTCCAGTTTCCCCTGCCATAGTGCCTTGCTGTCGGCTTCTGATGTCTTCACTTGTTCTGCTATGCCTTTAGCCGCGTTCCCTGCTGCTTCTCCTGCCTGCAATAATGATGAGATCGCCTGCACTAATTAGATTCATGCCATTTCTCCTCATCTGGCTTTGCCTCCGTCGGCCTTGGAAGGCCCTCCAATCGACTTCGACAACCAGAATTGCTGCCCCTCTCTCCCGCAGGCCTTGGAAGGCCCTCCAACCGATTGCAACAACCAGAATTGCTGCCCCTCTCTCCCGTAGGCCTTGGAAGGCCCTCCAACCGATTGCAACAACCAGAATTGCTGCCCCTCTCTCCCGTAGGCCTTGGAAGGCCCTCCAACCGATTGCAACAACCAGAATTGCTGCCCCTCTCCGCCACTGGGCTTGGAAGGCCCGTCTGATCCATACTCCAATAATTGTTGCCCCCATGGCCCCTCTTCTTCCTTAGAATGCATTGCTGATCTCTCCACCAATCGGGCAGCTTATCATGTTCTGGATTCAGTGACCCTCCATTGGTCATCTTTGCTCCTCAGAGATCATTACTCACATTGGAGATATCTCCAATCTCATCATTGATGTCAACAATATGCCGATGCTACGAGAAGGAACTGATATACAGGCGACTGCTACTGCCCTTATGCTGGCTTCTCAGTGTGGTTCCTTGGATGATTCCCCTGCTCACCACCTGTCATACCCCACCATTTCTCCTCCTACACCCCTATCCCCCACTTTATCCACTTACCGCACCAAAACCTCCTCCACCAAACCCAAAAAATCTAAAAATAAATCCTCTTCCAAAAGTCTTAGATCCTCTGCCATTCCCAAAGTTTCCCTAGCCATTGGAAATAGCCACAGACCCCCCACCAACTCTGGTCTTCTTACCCCCATGTCTCATAGGGGCTTGTCCAAGAGTTCGATGCCCTCTCAGTCCGATTCCCCATGATCCCTTAGACCATCTGGAATGTCCGAGGCCTCAATTCCTCGGCTAAGCAAGCGGAAATCAAATCGATTATTTGCTCCAATTCTAACCTTTGCCGTCTCTTAGAAACCAGAGTCCTGGAAGCTAATGCCACCGCATTGCTTTGGCTATTGCCCCATCTTGGTTTTTTGAATCTAATTACCTTCACAGCCCTAACGGGCGGATTTGGATTCTTTGGGATCCCTCCCTTCTCAATATCTCTTGCATTTCCTCCTCGGCTCATACCATTCATATCTCTGTCTCTCATAGTTCAGGCCCCTTCATTTATAATCTTTCCATTGTATAAGCCCACAATCATGCTGCTCTTAGGCTTCCCCTCTAGTCTGATCTCCTTTCCTCTGCCACCACCTTAGGTTCTCGTTCTTGGGGTATCGTGGGGGACTTCAATGTCATTCGCTTTAGTCACGAAAAGCATGATGGCAACCCCATTGATACTTAGGCTGTTGAGTCCTTCAATGATTGCATTGATGACCTCAACCTCACGGACCTTAGATGGTCCGGTGTTAAGCTCACTTGGCACAACAGGAGAGCTGGCAATCATCGTGTTGCCTGTAAGCTGGATAGAGTCCTTGTCAATGAAACCTGGATTCATGACTTTCCTTCTTCCCATGCTTCTTTTGGCCTCCCTGGGATCTCCGACCATAGTCCCATCTCAATCTTTGCCCTCCCCTTCCGCTCCTTTGGCCCTAAACCCCTTAAATTCTATGCTGTGGACTTCCCATTCTGACTTCTAGCCCCTTATCCCTGGTGCTTGGAATAGCCCAGTTCCTCGATCCCTCCCCCCTCTCCTTGCTTTCACCATTAAGCTCAAGAATGTAAAAGCTGCTCTTAAGCTCTAGAATTCTGCTACCTTTGGCAATATCTCTTCTCGAGTCTCCTCGGGTCAAGATAAGCTTCATTCCATCCAAACTAGGCTTCAGCACGATCTCCTCAATCCTTCTCTGGCTAAGGAAGAAAAAGCCGCTGCTTCTGAGCTTTCTTTGCTCCTTGATCAAGAAGAAAGCTTTCTTCGCTAGAAAACCCGCATCAAGTGGTTGGATCCAGGAGACTCCAATTCGGTCTATTTCCATAGATCCCTCAAAGCCAGGACCAATGCCAACACCATCCCCAAGTTCATTTCTTCAGATGGGATTGAGCTCTATTCCCCGAACCTCATCAAATCCGAAGCTGTCTCCCACTTCGATAGGCTCTTCTGCCCTCCCCCCTCCCCCCTCCCCTTCCCCCCCTTCCATTCCCCCCAACCTCCTCAATAAGTTCATTCCTGACGAGCTCCTTCTGTTCCTCCAATCTATCTCTAGTGAGGAGGAAATATTGGCGGCCACTCTTTTTCATAAAGCCAACAAAGCCCCCAGTCCAGATGGCTTTAGCATGGGTTTCTTCTCCGCCTACTGGAGCATCAAGAATGACCTCATTGAGGCGGTGCGAAGCTTCTTCTATAACCCTAGGCAAATTGGTAGTATCAACCACACTTTCTTATGCCTCATCCCCAAGAAGGAAGGTGCCAACACCATGACTGACTTTCGTCCCATTTCTCTCTATAATCTCCTCTACAAGTTCATCGCCAAAATCTTAGCCAACAAGATCCAAAAAGTCATTGACTCTCTCGTTAGCCCAAACCAATCTGCCTTCATTGCAGGTAGGAGCAATTCTAACAATATTATCCTTTGTCACGAGATTGTCCGTGGCTTTGACCGCAAGTCCCACTCACCGGCGGCCCTCTTCAAGATCGATATCCACAAAGCTTTCAACAAGATCAATTAGGATTTTATCTCTAATGTATTGCTCCGGATGTCCTTCCTGCCTTCGTTTCCCATTGGATCCACACTTGCATTTCCAACCCCCACTTCTCGGTCTTGGTCAATGGGAGCCGTGCTGGATATTTCCCCGCGAAGCGTGGCATCCGCCAAGGATGCCCCCTTTCCCCTTGCTCTTCTCCCTTTCATTGGAAGTTCTCTCCCATTCCATCCAATCCGCCACTGACCTTCACCTCATCTCTCCTATCCCCAAATGTAAATCCCTCCTCCTTTCCCATCTGGCTTTTGCAAATGACATTATGATTTTTTCTAAAGCCGACACACTTTCCATCACCACTATCATGTCCACCCTTCACTCCTAGTTTTACTCAGGTCTCAGTATCAATATCATCAAATCCAATATCTTCCTCTCGGGTGTCTCTCAGACGACGCGGGGTTCTCTCATTGTGATCACTGGAATCCCTCTTGGTTCTCTTCTCGTCAAATATTTGGGTCTTCCTCTCATCTCTTCCAGGCTCTCTTCTCAACATTGTGCTCCCATGCTTGATAAGCTCCGAAAAAAGCACCAGCTTTAGAAAGGCAAACTCCTCTCCTTTGCAGGCCGTCTTACTCTGATTAAATCCATCCTTCAGTCCATGTACCTCTACTAGACTGGCACTTTTGTCCTCCTTGCCTCCGTGATCAAATGCTTCGAAAGCCACATGTGTTCCTTCCTCTGGAAAGGCTCCGACTCTTCCAAATTCCTTAGACCTCTCAGCTGGGAGAAGGTTTGTCTTTCCAAATCCGAGGGAGGGCTTGGGATTAGAAGAATCAAAGATGCAAACTCTGCTGGTGTTCTCAAGCTGATTTGGAAAATTGTCTCTGATGAGCACATTTATGTGTGAAATCTAGAGTAGTAAAACATGCATTTTATATATTTAGAATGGAGCTACCTTGGGTTTTACTCTCTTTTTGTAAGTTTTATATTTTCAAGGCCTTCAGGACTATCAGGCGCTATATCTCCAATTTTACACATAAAGAGATCCTGTTTCTTTTCATGGTTGCGAAGAGGACGAAATTCTGAGCAAGATAGACGTGTTCAATTAAAAGTACACATCCGTTTGGTCACTCGTACAAATGATTATTCTTTTCGGGCCAGAAAAAGAATAATAGATCAGAACTGAACCGAGATGCAGAACCGGCCCGTTTGCAGTTGTCCCAGAGGTACAAGGAATATTCCAAATGCCAACAAGGATCGATGAACCACACCCTTGAGTGACTGAAGATTCGTCTTTGGTAACTACCTAACGTAGTTGGTGAGTTGTGGTGTGTAAAATCCCTTCCTTATAAGGAGGTCTCAAGTTCTAACCTCTTGGTTGCTATTTTTTTTTGTGGAGGTTTTTTTTAGAATATTTTCTCTCTCCTACTCATCACTCAAAGGAGGTCGGCCAAAGGGTTTCTTATGCAAAAGGAGAGAGAAATAAGGAAATAAAAGAGAAAAATAGAAAAAAAGGGAGAAAAAATAGGAAAGGAAAAAAAAAGGAAAAAAATAAAAGAAAAATCGTCCAAAAGGCTGCCCACGTTTGAAGAAGAGAGAAAAAAAAAAAAAGGAAAAAAGAAGCAAAATCGTTGGAGATTTCCTACTTCTTACGATTCTCTCTTCTCTCTCCTCCACCTCACCACAAAATCGTCCAAGGGGATCCACCCTTGGACGTCCTCCTCTCTCTCCTATTCCCTATAAAAGGGAGTCCACAAAACCCTAAAGGGCGGTCCCTCTCTTCCTCTCGACTTCATTCTTCTTCTAGGTTTTTTTTTTAGTTGCTCTCTCTCTCTCCCTCTCTCCCTCTCTTTAGTTTTAGTTCTTTGTTTTTGCTTTAATCACTCTTGTAATAGCTTTTTTTTTTTTTTTTTTTTAATTAATGCAAGTACTCTTTTATTTTTATTCAGCCTTCTATGTTTATGATTTGTGCAATTGAGTTATAATTTTTAAGTTATAGTTCTAGGCTTAGATCTAGGTGACAAGACCACGAGCCGTGGAGCATCTCTTTTTCAAGTTCAGTTCTTTTTTTCCATGATTTGTTTTCTCCAGGCCTAGAAATTTTAGATTTGGTTCATTCCAGATCTGGTTTTTAAGGTTGGCAGTATCTCAAATCACCAAAGCTTTCAAGTTCAAGCATTAACTCAGGTAGGGAGGCTTCTTCAATAGTCTTCTCTCCCCCCTCTCATTCCCTCTTCTGACTACCATTTCTTTCTTAATTTAGGATTTTAATTCAGTCGTTACATTATTGTTTTCCCTTTCCCCCAAGGTTCATGGCTAGTGTATGTGTTGGCTTTGCCCCTCCTAGCCATAGAACCATCATTTTATTGTTTTTATTTTAATTGCCTCCCTTTCCCTAAAGCCAAGTAGAGTAACCCTTGTAAGAGTGACTCTTTGGTCAAGTAGGGAGGCTCATATTATGATGCATCCCTCGGGCTAAGTAGAGAAACCTACTTGTGAGCCTCTCTAGCTTTATCCCCTTTCTTTTACTATATTTTTATTTCAGTATTTTTTTTCCTTTATTGCTTTTTAATTGCATGAGTTGTTTATTTTCAGTTATTTATTTATTTAATTTTAATTGCGTGGCTTACCGCATATTTAAATTCTTAGATGACGAATGGTTAGGACGTTATTTTAGATACATATGTTTAGGACGGTAGTTAGAATTAGATCACAACCATTAATCGGTTCATTTTCGCATTATTAAAAGAAGCCAAAAATAAAGTGGTTGCACTCCCTGTGTTTGAACCGTAGCTACACTGATCCGTAAGCTTGCGGTTATATTTTAAATCCTAACAGTTTCTAAGCACAAAAGTATTTGGTTTGATTGGATTCTATCTGGGCTGCTCAAAAACCACTCCCTCTGGACTGCCCCCTCCATTTCGGACGCTTCTTGGATCTGGAGGAAGATCCTTGACCTTAGGCCCATTGCCCTCACTGCCATCTCCTATTCCATCGGCAATGGGAACTCCATCTCTCTCTGGAAGGATCCCTGGCATCCTTGGCCTCCTTTCCCCTAGGGTCATATACTCTTCTGGCCTCCCGTCTAATGCTTTAGTTTCCTCTATCCTCTCCTAAGATGGTTGGTCCCCACCTCCCTCCTCCAATCCCCTTCTTGATCATTGGTCCTCCCTCCCCTCCCTCCTGGCCATCGAAGAAGAGAAGACAAATGTATCTGGCTTCCCTCCTCCAATGGATCATTCTCCTCAGCCTCTGCTTGGTCTCTCATTCGCGCCCCTTCCTCTTCCGTTCCTAGGCATAAGGTGGTCTGGTTTAAAGGGCATATTCCTCGCCATAGCTTCACCCTTTGGCGTAGCCTTATCAACTACCTTCCTACCCAAGTCTTCCTCATTCACCACCAAATCCCTGTTAACCCTTCATGTTGTCTCTGTCCTCACAATTTGGAAGACATTCCCCATCTCTTCTTCTAGTGCCCTTTCTCGACCCACATCTGGAAAGCTGTCCTCTCCAAAGATCATATTGAGGCCATTACAACCCCCACTTGATCCAGGTGTGAGTCTCCCTTGAGCCGTGGTTTGTGAGTACTTGAAATTCTCTTGATTCAGCCTTGTTTCTCAGATTTAGGTGTTTTGTACCTACTGTTAAGACCTGATCTCTATTTTGAGTTTTGTTTGGAGGTGTGAAACTATATGGACTGTTTTCCTAGGTGGATTGTCTTACATCAATTGTTATAAGACCTATGACAGAGGGAGGCTCCAAACAAGCTCCTATTGACGCTATTCTTCAAGCTGTCCAGCAACCAATGAGAAGATGGCATCAATGGATCATGAGACAAAGGAGATTAAACAAATGAAGGCTCAATCTGGAGCCCAACAAACTATGGTGAACAATGCTCCTATACGGACTCTAAGTTCAGCATGAAGGAATGTTGTGCTGGCCACTCACAATGAAGAAGAAGGTGATAAGCATGATGGAAACCAATGCCACCATGACGACAAGCGCAAGATGAAGTTATATCTAAATGAGGACAACGGGAAGCATGACCCGATTGCTTTCCATGATTGGCTGAATGCTCTGGATGATATTTCAAATGGTTCCGTTTGACTGAAGAATGGAAGATGCAATTGGCCAGTATGAAGCTTACAGGAGGGGCCAAGGATTGGTGGCGCAACCATGAAGCAAAATTGACTTGTCGTCACATGGCACCACTTGGGATGCTATGAAAGACATCCTCAAGGATAGATACATGCCACCCTCTTACTGACGATGTCTACATGACCGTCTCAACACCGTCAAGCAAGGTACACTTTCAGTTGAGGAATATAATGATAAGTTTAATGACTTGATTTCTCGAAATGGTGTAGATGAGGAGGATGAACAGATTCTATCCCGATTTAAATTTGGGACTACAGGCTGATATTCGAGATAAAATAGGCATGGTCGAGATTTATACTTTGAACAACTGTTCTGAGAAAGCGATGGATATGGAAGACTTACTCAAGGCAGCCCCTAGAAAGTTAAACAATCAGTCCGCTGATGTGAGGAGCAATTACGCCCCTAATAGACCTAGTGGACTCCCTACTTGAGCTCCAGAAGTCACACAGGATAAGGGTAAGGCCCCTGTGGTCAACACGAAGACAACGGGAACAAGATGCTATCTAGTAATGGTGTAGGACATTATGCCAAATTCTGTCCAAAGCCTGTGAAAGCTAATTCCATCATTACAGCCATTGAATCCAACCTGGAGATGTTGGTATGTGAGCCATAGCTTGATGATGATTGGGCCGTGAATGCTGACCCTGAAGGCAATGAGTTTGATGCTGAAATTGAAAATGAATGCGGTGATCCTCTATGAAATTAATAGGGTCTCTAAAATTCTGGTGGCGAAGGCTAAAGGCAAGGATTGGAGACACCATTACATACTCTACACATTGATGACAAGTGGACCTTTGAAGGCTCAGAATCAAATTCAATGAATACGAGCACTCTGGAATTCCACCGATCCTAATTCATCTTTCGATACCTCTTTTCTCTCTCCAATTCCGAAAGACTTGTCGTTTAGAAGCTGACTAGTCGACCCAGTAGCGGGGGAGAGGGACGTTCTTGTCGTCCCGCCTTCCTCGCTATATTCTCCGCCTTCTCAGGGAGCAAGTTAGGAGCCAGAGAGATCAAATCTCTCAACGGGCCCCTTCACTTTACTTGTCGCACCGGCTTCCCAATCATTTTTTATTGTTCCTTCTATTCATAACTCCGTTCTTTATCAGTCGTCTCAGCCTGGATTTTGCAGGTCGAGTTTGCACATGCGGAGGAGACTGATACTGAAACATCTTTTGCTGATTCGGTTTCTCTTCTCCTCTGTGCTTCCCATGCTCCGCATTCTTCACGTCTTACTTGCTTTTGCAAATTCCTAAACTATTCTCTTGGGGATTGAAACAAACCTGGTCTCGATCGCCTTAGTGATTGTGGACAACTGAAGTTGTGTGAACATAGTTTCACAAGCTTTCTTCATTGATGACCATCTCAAGATGGAACCACATCCCCGTACAAGGTTTCATTGTTAGATAATAATACTTTGTCTGTTAACCAACGGTGTTCCGTGCCTTTGAAAATTTTAGGTTATAAAGAAGACGTATGAGGCGATGTGATTCCACTGGTGTTAATCAATGTGCTACTTGGAAGGGCTTCGATATATGATAACAATGTCTTGGTGGGAGGAACCAAGAATCAATGTTTCTTCGACTTTGAAGGCAAACCAATAGTGTTGAATCCTCTCAACATATCACAAATGAAGCCAAAATTGAAAGCCACATAACTGAAAAGGCAGCAGATTTTGCAGTCCATTGAAAAGCTCCAATCCAAAGGACACCCCCCCCCCCAAAGCAAAGAAGCGACAAGGTAAAGCTGGTACAAGCGAAGGATAGAAGTCCAAGAAGAAGTTACTAGCCCTACCACATTGGGAGTTCATTGCTATGAGTGAAGAGACCAAACTGATATTAGCACTTGTGACAAGGAGTTAGTACCCGTGAAAGAAATGATATTCCCCAAGCCAAAAAGGGACCTTCTTACGGACTTTTCAGTTATGTTGGCTGAAGAATTTCCTGATGAGCTGCCAGCCTGCCACCTATGAGGGACACACAACATGCCATCGATCTAGTGCTTGGATTGGTTTTACCAAATCTGCCCACTTACCATCTTAGCCCTACCGAGCACACCAAGCTCAAGAGAACTCAGAAAAGTAGATTACCTTTGACGGAAAGGACTTATCGTGGAGAGCATGACTGCATGAGCCATTGTGCTGTACCACCCTTGCTGACACCAAAGGACAGATCATGGCGTATGTGTATTGACAGCTGTGCCATTAATAAGATCACAATAAAATACAGGTTTCTTATTCCCCATTTGGATGATATGCTTGATATGTTGAGGAGAGCAACAATTTTTTTGAAGATTGATTTGAAGAGTGATTATCAACTGATTCGAATCCGTCACGATGATGAGTAGAAAACAGCTTTAAGACAAAGGACGGTTTATACGAATGGAAGGTTATGCCCTTTGGTTTTAACAATGTACCAAGTACCTTTATGCGTTGTGATGACTCGGGTACTTCATCCTTTTATTGGCAAATTTCTTGTGGTTTACTTTGACGACAATCTTATTTACAACAGTGCACCTGAAGAGCACCTTGAGGACTTGCGATGCATGATGAGAGGCTCTATATTAACTTGAATAGTGTTCTTTCAGTTGTGTTCCTTGGATTTGTCGTGCCATCACAAGTAGAAGTCGACCGAAAGAAAATTAAAAGCATGATAGATTGCCCTGTACCCAAGGTTCTAAATCTAAACCAAAATTTCGGTCGAAACCTAAGAAATTTAGAGGAAACCATGAGCTTTTTCTTGGCCTGGTGGAAACCATGGTTTCGACCCCCATATAGTGTTTTTTTGGTCTAATTTTTTGTGTACAATCTATTTTTGACATTTCTAGCCTAATCCATGAACTAGTTTCATAAAATAAAACACCCAAAATGGTATTTTGTTGACCCAAGTTTGCTAGTGTTCGCTGAGCAGCTAAGTACATTGTACACATGCTAAGTCTAGATATAACTTAAATACTGGAAATGGAAATAAGTTATTAAAACAAACAAATCATACTTCAGATTTGCAAAACAAGCAATAATGTAAGACAATAGGGATACAACTCTCACCACTCAATTCTAGGCGGAGTTTCTAGGCAGCTCCAATCGACGAGTAGCGTACCGCTGCAGATGTAATAGTCGCTCATCTAAATGCAACACGAGTCCCATGAAATATTTTGGGCCCAACTAGTTTCAAATTCCATCACTGCCTATCTTTAAGACTCATCATCAACATCTTGAAGGTATCCCAACCTAGGGAATGGCTCACTCAGACTAAAATGATGCGGAGGTGGCATACATGTTTGGGCTGGAAAACCAAAGATGATGTTAACAAAAGACGATCCACCACCTAAACCACCTATATGTCTAAATGAGGAAGAAGATCCACCCTGCCCACCATCATATTCATGTACTCTTCTATAGGTAGATTTTCTTTGATAATGCAAGATATGGGAATAAAATGAAGGATTTTGCTTTAAAGAGGTGTTTCCCAATCGAAACCCCCGAAATAGTGGAGATATGAGTTGAAATTTAGGAAATATAGGTATTTTATAAGGCTGGTCCAACCAATATGGTCAAAATTTTGTTGAGAAACCTCATGAAATTGGTCGAAACCAGTTGAAACCAAGTGCATTTAAATTGTAGTACCTGGTTACGTCTCGAAGTCGGTCGAAACCTAAGAAACTTGCAAAATTTTGCTCGAAACCTAGGAGATTTAGAACCATGCCCATACCACAAACTTTAATGGAGGTTCGAAGTTTCCACGACATTGCCTCTTTCTATAGGCGGTTTATTCGGAATTTCAACGCTATTATAGCACCCTTCAAGCCTTCACGGAGTCCATGAAAGGAGGAAAGATGCCATTCCAATGGACTTAGGCTGCCACAAAAGCATTCAAGTTTGTTGAGACTGATGCTAATCCCATCCCTATCGGGATTAGTGTTAGTTCCCTAGACCGATAGGGTCAATTCTGTCCTATCGCCCCAATACTTTTAGTTAGGGTTACTTCTTTATGTCTTGGGGGTATTCTTGTATTTTCATTCTTATGAAATAATATTAAGGCTAGGGAAGACCTGCGATCCAACCATTTCGTTAAGATCGCAAGTCCCTTCTCATCTTTTGGGAGTCTCCTTCGGTTGTATCTCTCTCTTCTCTCTTCTCTTCTTCTTCTCTTCTCTCTTTCTTTTTCTTTTTCTTTTGGTTTGATTACAAGGTATCTGGGATTGTAACATGGTATCAGAGCCTCTATAATCAAATCAAACTTTTCAAAATCCTCCCTATTGATCTCAGTTTTAAGCTGAAATCTTCTAGTGTGCAGCCACCTATTGCTACATCTACTATAGATTAAATCACATGGAGTGATTTATTTGGTGTATGAATTGTGCTCTATTGGTATTATGCTGAAGATTTGAAGAACTTGAACTGCAGCCATCTTCTTCTTTCTATTATCGAACCCGGGTCTCTTGGGTGAAAGCCAGATATCCAATCGTTGTGGTTCAGGTTGGTTTGCTATTTTTCTTGGTATTTTTGGGTGAAAGCCAGATATTGGCGACTCTATTTGTCTACTTTATTTTTGGTTCTCATGGCTGAGACCAAGTCTACTACCTTTGTGACTACTACATCTGCCTCGGACAATGTCAATATCCAAATTACTTCTATTAAGCTCAAGGGAAGCTCGGATTACCTACTTTGGGCTCAATCTATGAAGGTTTACCTTATGGCCAAGGATAAACTTAAGTATACTACTTCTGATTCTCCTTCATCATCTGACAAGGGTTATGATGAATGGATGAAGGAGAATGCTTTGATTTTAATTTGGTTGTGGAAAAATATGGAACCAGATGTCGCTGCCAATGTCATGTTTCACTCTACTGCAAAGGGAGTATGGGACAATTTGAAGGAAACTTACTTTCAAGAAAAGAACATAACCCGTGTCTATGATATTTATGAGAAGTTGTTCCAGTTTCGCCAGTCTGATAGATCTTTTTCAGAGTATTATAATACTTTTAGGGGAATGGTTGAAGAACTTAATGTTTTTCAGCCCTTGACCATAGACATTGATAAATTGAAGGCTTAGCAGAATGAGTTTTTCATTTTCAAATTTTTTGTTGGTTTGAATAATGATTTGAAGGCAGTGAAGGGCCATTTACTTGCAGGCGATACTGTTCCTACTCTGAATGACACTTATTCCCGACTGCAGCTTATCAATTCATCAACTAAATCTAATAAGTCTTCCAAAGACAATTCTGCCTTCCTTGCCAACCATAGACGGGGTCGTGGTAGCGGTCGTGGATCGGCTAGTCAAGGTTCTAGTGGACAGCCTTCTGATTGTGCAGCCCGCCAGTGCACTTATTGCGGGAAGCCCAACCATACTATAGAGACTTGCTGGGTAAAGCATGGCAAGTTAGAGTGGGCAACCAGTGAGTTGGGAAAACATCACCGTGTGTCCTTATCTCGCTCTATGTCTCGTAGTCCGTCTTTATTTTCCTTAGTCCATTCTGATGTATGGGGTCCTTGCAGAGTTAGTAATAGATTTGGTTTTCGTTATTTTGTGACTTTTGTAGATGATCATTCTCGCCTTACATGGTTTTACATGTTAAAAGCCAGATTTGAATTTTTATCTGTGTTTCAGCAATTTTATAATGAAATAAAAACTCAGTTTGGCATTTTGATTAAGATTTTTTGTTCTGATGATGCTTTAGAATATGCTTAAACTAATATTTCTGATTTTTGTGCCAATCGTGGGATGATACACCAAACCAGTTGCGCATATACCAAACCAGTTGCGCATATACCCCATAGCAAAATGGGGTAGCAGAGCGCAAGAACCGGAAACTACTCGAGGTAGCCCATGCTATTATGATTCATATGCATGTTCCTAAGCATTTTTTGTGTGATGGGGTTTTAACTGCATATCACTTGATTAATCGCATGCCATCTTCAGTGCTTTCAGATAGGTCCCCTTTTTCTATTATGTTCCCTACTTTGCCAAGGTTACCTGTTCCTCCCCGAGTCTTTGGCTGTGTATGTTTTGTCCATAATTTGCATGTGCAAGTAGAAAAACTGTCTCCTAGCTCTACTAAGTGCAATTTTTTGGGTTATTCATGCACTCAGAAAGGGTATAAGTGCTATGACCCCATTACTCATAGGAACTTTGTTAGTGCCGATGTGACCTTCTTTGAAGGAACATCATTCTTTTCTCCTCAAGTGTCCTAGTTTGGTATGGAGTGGACTTCTCCATCTCCTCCACCCATTCCATCTCTCATACCCTTCCTGATGTGCCCAGTGCCAGTGACTCACCTCCTCTACAGGTTTATCAGCACAAGAAGAAGGTTGGACAGCCGAGTGGAGAAACCAATACTCCAGATGATTCACTTCCTCCACTGCCGCCTTTCTCTTGTGAAGCTCCTCCTCCTTCTCTGCCTGATGACTTACCAATTGCTCAAAGGAAAGGTACACGTTCTATGATTGTGTATCCTATTGATAACTTTGTTTCCTTCTCATCTTCCCTCTCCAATCCATGGTCTTGCCTTGTCACTTTCTACTAACCCTATTCCCCACACCCATAATGATGCCCTAACTATTCCTGGATGGAAAACTGTCATAGATGTAGAAATGGATGCTCTCTTGAGTTGTGGTACCTGGAGTTCAGTAGATTTACCTCCTGGTAAGGATTTGGTGAAGTGTCGCTGGGTGTACACTGTTAAGTATCACTCTGATGGCTCCGTTAAGCGATTGAAAGCCCGTTTGGTTGCCAAAAGGTATACTCAGACATATGGAGTTGATTATTTTGAAACCCCCGGTTGCTAGACTGGACTCGGTTCGTCTACTTACATAGTTTTTAAGGCGCTGATGCGGTCTAGAGATGGTAAGGCAGTGCTTTACCTTACGTGAAGTGATTATGGCGGTCGCCTTATAGCATAAGGCGGTATAAGGCGTCTTAAGCGACGCCTTACGACAAAGGCGGGTCGCCTTATGGGGTTTTTTTTTTTTTTTTTTTTTTAACATTTTAAAATTGCTTAATGAAGATTCCAAATATAGATTTTTTATTGGTAGGTGCATGGTTTTGTTAACACTTGAGATATATGAGATCAGTTTTACTCCACCAAAAATAACCAAAACAAAAACATGATTCACAAACAGGGTTTGGATTGTGAAGGGTTTTGAAAAAGGGCTTTGAGAAGGAATCAAGGAACAAGAAAGAACCATTGATTCAGGCGACCATTTTGCTCCGGTAGCGGTGAGCTTACTCCGGCAAACAGTCGCACCCCCTCTATAGGTATGTTATTGTGTTTTTTTTTTTCAATATTATTTCTTGTTCATGCAGAGCTACGGTGTGTTTTTTTTTTTTCTCGCTTCTTTCTTCTTCTTCTCGCTTCTTTCTTCTCATGTTTTTCTTCATCTTCTTCTATTCTGCAACTACGGAGAGTTTTTTTTTTTCTTCTTCTTCTTCCGTTCTGCAACTACTGTTAGTTTTTTTCTTATTCTTCTTCTGTTCTGCAACTACGGTGAGTCGATGAGTGTTTTCCTTTTTTTTTTCTTCTCGTTTTTCTCTTCTTCTGTTCTGCAACTACAGTTATATTTTTTTTTTTTCTTTCTTTCTTCTTCTTCTGTTCTGCAACTACGGTGATTGTGAGTGTTTTTTTTTTCTTCTCGCTTTTGTCTTCTCCTTCTTTCTTCTTCTTCTTTTGTTCTGCACTTCTGCAACTTCTGATACGATACTTTTTTTTTTTTTTGCCTTCTTCATTTTCTTCTGTTCTTCACTAAGCAGCTGAGCTCTGCTATCTTTTTTTCTTTTTTTCCCTTCTATAGATCTTCTTTCTTCTCCCTTATTTCTCTTTCTTATTTTGTTCTTCATTCGTCCTCTGTTCTGCAACTTCTACAATCTGCATACCATACCTTTTTTTTTTTTTTCTTCATTTTCTTCTGTTATTCCTGTGGTTCTGTTTTTAATTAATTAATTCAATATTTCAATATCCTCTTATATGCAGCTATATATCAGTTTATTAGTTATTACTGCCTAGTTTATTCTGTTAGATTGCCATTAAGTAGGTCCTTAGTTGGACAGTTGCTGAATTGCATTTTGTTCTTAATATGCCCTATTTTGATTTCAATTTTTAATTCTATTTGCTAGTTCTCAACTCTAGTTTAGTCAATGTTTTCAAAAGCCTAAAGCAAATCAATCATCCATTGTCTTTCTTCAAAATTATTTTATTTTGTCTAATGTGTAAATGTGTAATAGGATTCAATTAGGATTTGAGCCAAATAGATTGGTTTTATAAAAAAATTACACAGGAATGCTTTAGTCAATAAGGCGACGCTTTATGCCCGCCTTATCGCTAAGGCGCTCTGAAAGACCCTCAAACGCCTCCGTCGCCTTACCTCCTTAAAAACTATATCTACTTATTTTTCTTGCTGTCAACTTTGAATGGCCCTTGTTTCAGTTGAACATTAAGAATGCCTTCTTGCATGGTGACCTACAGGAAGAGGTGTATATGGAGCAACCTCCTGGTTATATTGCTCAGAGGGAAAATAAAGGTCTTGTGTGTCGCTTATACAAGGCTATCTATGGAATTAAACAATCCCCTCGAGCATGGTTTGACAAGTTCAATGCTACCATAGTTACTTGTGGATTTTCTTAGTGTTATTCTGATCATTCTGTCTTTGTTCATCACAAATGTGATAAATTGGTTGTCTTGGTAGTTAATGTTGATATTATACTTATTGGTAATGATGAGGCGAGAATTTCTGAAGTGAAAGCTTCTCTTCAGCAACACTTTCAGACCAAGGACTTGGGTCAACTTTATTATTTTCTTGGGATTGAGCTGATCCAATGCAAGAAAGGGATCAGTCTATCTTAAAGGAAATACATGCTAGACCTTTTATCTGATACTAGTATGCTTGCTTCCAGACCTGTTAATATCCCTATGGATCCTCACCAGAAGTTTGGGGTTGATGATGGCGAACCCCTCCAGGATGTGCATCAATACAGAAGTTTGATCGGCAAGTTGATATATCTTACTGTGACACGTCCGGACATCTCTTATGTTGTTGGAGTACTCAGTCAGTTCACGCAGTCTCCTTAGAAAGCTCATTGGGACACTGCTGTATGTGTTCTTCACTACCTGAAGGTTGCCCCTGGAAAGGGGCTGATCTATCGCCCTAATCGGCATATGGAACTAGTTGGTTAGTCTGATGTTGATTGGGCCAGTTCTACTAGTGATTGGAGATCTACTACGGGCTATTGTACATTTGTTGGAGGTAATTTGATTACTTGGCGTAGTAAGAAGCAGACTACCATTGCCCGATCCAATGCAGAAGCAGAATACAAAGCTATGGCTCATACCACTACTGAGTTGATGTGGCTACAATCTTTACGCTTGGAGTTGGGATTTCCCGTGACCAAGCCTATGAAGATGTATTGTGACAACCAAGTTGCGGTGTACATTGGTAGCAACCCGGTCTTCCACGAGAGGACCAAGCACATAAAAGTGGACTGCCATTTTGTTCATGATGTTGTTTTGAAGAAGCTGATTGAGACCCCTTTTATTCCTTCGTCAAATTAGTGGGCCGATATGTTCACTAAGTCTCTGTTTGCTCCTAGTTTTCGTAATAGTTGTACCAAGCTGAGCATGGGTAATGTGTATGCTCCAGCTTGAGGGGGAGTGTTGAGACTGACGCTAATCCCGATAGCGCTAGTTCCCTGGATCGATAGGGTCAATTATGTCCTATCGGCCCAGTACTTTTAGTTAGGGTTACTTATGTCTTGGGGGTATTCTTGTATTTTCATTCTTATGAAATAATATTAAGGTTTGGGAAAACCTGCGATCAAACCATTCTGGTAAGATCGCAGGTCTCTTCTCATCTTTTGGGAGTCTCCTTCGGTTATACCTCTCTCTTCTCTTCTTTTGGTTTGATTATAAGGTATCTGGGATTGTAACAAAGTTGATCAAACAAAAGACGACAAAAAAGACCCAACGCTTCGCCTATCAAATATTGATCTCATATTTGAAGTGGCTGCAGATGCATCCCATATTGGGATAGGAGGAGTTCTAATGCAAGCTGATCACCCTATTCCTTCTATAGCGAGAAATTGAATGATGTTAAAGAAGGTACTCTACATATGATCTAGAGCTCTAAGCCATCATACAAGTACTCAAACACTGGAGATGTTTAATTAGTGAAGGAGATCATCTTGTACTCGGACCATGATCATCTTGTACTCGGACCATGAGGCACTAAAATATCTTCACTCCCAAAGGTTTATTAGCAACCGACATGCCAAATGGATTACTTACATACAAGAGTTCGTATTTGCTCTCAAGTACAAGGCTGGAAAAGAGATTCAAGTGGCCGATACACTTAGCTGGAAGGTGTTTATGATAAATACCTTCACCACACAAAGAACGAGACTTGAACACATCAAAGACAAGTATATACATGATGATGATGCTTCCAAGAAATATGAAAATTTACAGAAAGGAGATCAAGATGACAAGTACTCGTTACATGATGGACATTCATTCTTGGGAACGGGGTTTTGCATCGCAAATACATCTATGAGGCAGCACTTGGTTTGTGAGTTGGATGGTGGAGGAATGGGTGGACACTTCAACAAGGACAGGACACATTCTACGATGGTTGATTTTTATTATTGGCCTCGTTTACAACAGGATATTTAACATGTTATTCAACAATGCCACACTTGTTAACTTGCAAAGGAGAGAAGAATACGAGACTCTATACACCGCTACCCATACCACACGCACCTTAGCTAGACATTAGCATGGAATTTGTCCTTGGCTTACGACCTAAACGTGAGTGTTATGACCATGGTTTAAAGTATCTTCGATACCAATACGATACCCTCCGATATGTATCTTAAATTTAGCCGATCGATACGATACACACCGATACGATACATGGAATTTTTAAAATCCTTTCGTATCGATATATATCCTACAGTACATACCGATATGCACCAATACACTATCGATACGTATTAATACTCTATGAAAAATATAAAATCGAGGTGAAATATACATTTTGGTATGTATCAGTAAATATCGGTGAGTATTTGTATGTATTGTTCGGTACATATCGATGAGTATTAGTACATATCGGTGAGTATTGGTATGTACCGATACGGTGCGCTACGGTCATATAATGGCCAAGATGGGTATTTTTTCAGAAAACATTATTTTTTGAGTGTTTTTCTTCCAAAGTTGCTGCCAGCCATATTTCTCTCTAACTAAAGTGGAAATCAAGGTTGGGAACAAAGATTTTACATTTATGGGACAACTGCAAACCTTGAATTCTCGGTGCGATACCCTCAATTTAGTGCTTATACATAATACATGTTATCAATAGCTTTTTTTAACAAATATTTTATGCAAAATTGTTTAAAAAGGTGTTTCATATCCATTTATATGCGTATCTTTAGCGTATCTTAGTGTATCTCCGATACGATACGATACCCTCCGATATGTATCTTAATTTTGGTTGACCGATACGGCGACCGATACCGATACTTTAATCCTTGGTTATGACTTAATATTTGTGGTGGTGGACAGTTTTGCAAAGATGGCTCATTTCATTCTGTGTCGAAAGACTTTTGATGCAATTCACATAGCCAAGATATTCTTCAAGTTGATAGTTTGTATAAATGGTTTGCCATAGTCCATAGTTTTCAACAGCGATGTGAAGTTTGTAAGCCATTTTGGAAGACTATGGATGAAGACCAACACAAAGCTGAAGTTTTTTATAACACTTCATCTTCAAATTGATGGTCAGACGAAAGTTGTGAATGGAAGCCTTGAAAACTTTTTCGTTGCCTTGTTTGTGATCATGAGAAGACTTGGCCCTTTATTTTTGATATTGTTGAGTTTGCATATAATAGTTCCTAAACCGCACTATCGGTTGCACCACATTTGAGGTAGTGCTTGTCTATAACTAAGATGACCGATTTATTTGGTACAGTTGCCACCTCATACCCATGCGAATGTTAACAGAGGTACATGCCGATGTTCAAAGACGTATTGTTGTTAGCAATGAAGGCTACAAAGAAACTTTCAATCGGCACTATTATTGTGGAGTTCCAACACAGTGACATGGTTATGGTTCAAATTCCACCAGAGTGTTTTCCTCCTATTACCGCACACAAGCTCCATCCTCGGAATACAGGTCCATACAAGATATTGAAGCGTATCGGTCCCAACGCCTACATATTAGAGTTGCCTCCAGATATGAAGATCAACAAAGTTTTCAATGTTGCCGACCTCCCACTTTACGTAGACCACCATTCTGATTAAGGTGATATGCAGAATGCCTTACGGCTTCCCCAATTTGTGACCCCAACGGATGTTGTTATTGAAGATGTCCTTGACAACAAATTTACTATTGTGCATCGTGCATGGTGGTGAGGGGTACTCTTCGTTCCCCGTCAAGTGGAAAGAAAGACCGGTCAGAGATAGCACTTGATCCATGCCGACAATTTTCAGCTACTTGATCTGGATCTCTGAGTGCTATATGTCGTTCCTCTGATTTTAAGAGGGAGGAGTTGATGTAGATGATCATGCTGATCTTATGTTTGGCATGCATTATCAAAGGAGAAAGAAAGGGCAACAAGAAGCCCAGAAGTGGTGCTCATCGAGCCAGCCTAAGCTGGCCCAATTTTGTGTTAGTTTTGGTTCTACTTTGGTTCCATCGAACCAGCCACTTTTTTCCCATCGAACCAGCTATTTTCTCTGCAGTTGTTGTTGTCTTATGATTAAGCTTGTCAATCGGTTCAGTTCCGGTTTGGTTCAAGTGCTTGATAGCGTGAACCAGAACCAAACCAAGAATCTAGTCGGTTTTGAAATTGAATAATCAAACCGTTTGTATTCTTATTCGAAACTGAGTTCCAAAATTTGGCTCCACTGATATTCATGGCAACACACACACACACACACACACACACACACACACAGAGACACAGTCACTGTCTCACTCTTGGACAGTTGAGTGAGACCATTGAATCTCTGCAACCAGACCCACACAAAGATAGAAACGATTCAGTGAACGACCATCCAGAGATGTAGCAGCGACATTCCGGAGAAGACCATCGCACTTCTCCCTTCAATCACTATAGAAAATCAGAGACATTGTACTTTCCCCTTCAACCACTGCTCGTTCTAAATCTAGCTTCACCGTATCCGGAGAGGACAATTGCGTTTTCCCTTCCTATCACTCTTCAAGAAATCAGAGACAATGAATTGCACTCTACCCTTCAACTACTGCTCCTCCATATCACAATTTCCTATTGTTCCCGCTGAAATGCTTTTCTTTCATCCCAATTAGATCTTCCAATGCCTTTGATGGATCGTAATGCATGCAGCTCTTCACGAGGCAGATGTACACCTTGCCTGTTCCTCATTGCTAGTTCTTTGTTGTAGCTTCCATTCTTCCACCATACATTGTGACCTAACCAAAGAAGAAGCTGATGGAGGAGGGCCTTAGGGAAAAAAGAAATCTCTGAGAGAAATCAGAGTTGGAGGGAGAAGAGAAGAATCACACAAAGGGGAAGGGGGAAGAAGGTCTCACGACCAAGCAAACCACAAGGTTTCAACCAATTAATTAATTCATCATTCAAAATCTATCTAATAACTTGGATTACATGCCCTTATATAATAACTGAAAATTAAAACTTGCCTAATAAAATCTAAAACTAAAATTAGCAACTTCTACTTACTTCCTAAATTCTAACTAATGAAAATAGAAACAAAATAAACTCAAACTGGTAACTCCCTAATTGACTAAGAACTACCCAATAATAAAAGATTACATATCTTCCCAAATAAAATAACTCATTATTTCCTAAATAAAGTAAATCCTAAGATATTCTACTAATCCCAAAAAGCAAATTGGATCCGGTTCGTCTCGATTGAGATTGCCCGAAGGGTCAACCCGGTTCAGCCTCAATTCTGCATCAAAAGCAGGTTTTGGTCTTCTCGAGCCCTCTGTTCAAGTGAAAGTCACTTGGCTCTGTTATTCAATAGATTGGAAATAAAAAAAAATGGAACTTTGTCAGAATTTTGTCCCATATCAATGGAACTTCATTGTGGGCTTTGAGGAAGAGGGGATACGGGTCCCTTAGACTTGCAGAGAAGGCATTAAATAATTTTGTATCCAAAAAATGAACACTAAATAATCAGCATGTATGAGTACATGACAACTTGTGCACCAGAGGACCCCTTTAAGTAATTCGGTTCAGTATCGGTTAGAACTGTCGGTAACTATGTTGGATCTGGAACCGAACCGAATTTAAAAGCCACTTTCAGAGCCAGATTAGAACTGAACAAATTCAATTCGGCTCGATTTTAGTTTTGGTTTTCGGTTCCGGTTCTATTTTGACAACCTTACTTATGATGCCTTCTAGAAGCCCCAACAACTGTCTATAGATTGAAGCTGCAACAAGCCTTCAGAATCTCCACCTTCCTCTCTACCAATTTCCCTATATAGCTGTACTTTGTCTTGTAGTGTTTGACTTGGTCAAATACAAAGTTGAGGGTTAGGTTTGGGTCTCTAGAAGGATCTAGTATTGTCTTTATTCTTTTCTTAGTGAGCAAGCTTTATTCTTTTAGTAGTTTTTAAATTTTAAGTTGGGAGTTTCTGATTTCAATTGTTTCCTAATTTAATTTCTATGTCATTGAGTCCAAACCTCAAGTATAAATAAAGGCTCTCATAATTGCAGACACTGATTAATGAAATTTTGCAGCCATATTTGCTTCAGTTCTGAGAAAGAATTCCCCTTTCAACAGTTGAGATATATGTGGGGTGAGAGACCCAGGACTGAGACAATCCAACCCACCCACAGATAACCCATGATTTTCCCTCCCTTCTCTTTGTTTTCTAAATTGTGAGCGAGTGTTTGGAGTGTTAAATTGAAGCCTCAAAGACCAATTACTGTTGGGGTTTGAAGATCAGCCAAGTAACCAAAATTAATTCAGCTTGTCAGGATTTTGGAGCCAAATCTCCCTGATCTGCAGTCAGATCCAGAAAACCTTTTAGGGGTTTGTTCTAGGCCCCCTAGAACAGCCTATTCCAGTTTGCAAGGCCATCCGAGGCTTGGTCTGAATGCTACAAGTTTTCTCCCAATCGATCCCTTGAAACCCTCATTTCTGTCAAAGGTTTTCTCTCTACTGTTGCTGCCTATCTGTGTGGAACTGCTGCCAGCCATATTTGGTGATCATTTTGAGGCCATTACAACTCCCACTCGATCTGGGGTTGAGGCTCCCTTGAGCCATGGTTTGTGGGTACTCAAAATTCTCTCGATTCAGCCTTGTTTCTCAGATTTAGGTGTTTATAATTACTGTCAAGACCTATATCTATTTTGAGTCTGGTTTGGAGGTATGAAACCATTGGGACCGTTTGTCTAAGTGGATAGTCTTGCATCATAGGGATAGTGTAACGCCCCGGCCCCATTAACCTTGGCACAATATTGTCCTCGTTGGCCCATGGGCCTAAAGGCTTTAAAATGTGTTGTACTATGTTAAGGAGGCTAGAGGTTATCAACTAGCCCAGTAACCTCCCCTAGGCGATGTGGGACTAAAGTTTGCACACTCTCACCGATCTTCCACATCCCTTGGTACTAAGCTGTCTCTTGGTGGGGACCCTTCAATGATCTCCCAAGCCTAAAATGACCCTAAGAGAAGTGAGGAAAGACATACATAACCTAGGACTCGTAACAAGTATGGGTTTGAATAGAGATGATTGGAGAAAAAGGATCAATGTAGCCGACCAAATTTAGTTGGGATAAGATTGAGTATTCTTTAGCAATATGTTAAAAGTTCATGTTTTCAGATAATTCCTTTTGTGCATATAAATTGAATTTACTAGGACTAACTCAGAACGGGTTTTTTTCTAATCAACTCGAAATGAGTTTCATCACATTTTAATATTTAAGGGATGATACTGTAAATTAGCAAAGAGGAAGAAGGCAGCATCCCACTTCTTCAATATATAAGTGGCACACAAGGTGTCCGCAAGGACTTGCAATACAATCATCTTTTTTTTTTTTTTTGGTGAATAATACAATAATCTTTGTTATAGTTCACACTAGAGACTTTCTAAGGTCAAATTTTCTTCACAAAATTCATTATAACAAGATCATATTTTTGAATAAACAGGTCCGCATGAACTCATGTTAAAACCTGTTGCACAATAATGATCAAAGTATAAAACTGTGTATGTAACATTCGATGTACTTACAGAATAGAAAATCTTCGAATCATCTCAACCAGAGATGGATCTTTTGCGTGGCAATTGAAGAGACCATCAGAATATATGTCCACTTTGGATACGCCAGGTGTATACCAGCAGTTATAGGTTTCATTCACCTTAAAAATGCACACAAGCGTGAGAAAGTGTGTAGTCATCAAGGAAATAGAGTCTCCACAGGGTAATTGAAATTCAAGCTGATTAAAGTGCAATATGACTACAAGGATTAAAATCTCTAGAAGTTGGGCAAGTGATGCCGGGGCATCATTACAACCTAATAACATCTGGACAAGATGAAGCTTAAATGGAAACCATGGAAGCCATTACTGTATCTCTTTTGAACAAAATCATTTTGCTTTAGGCTCAATTTATTTCATGGAATTTACTTTGAAATTGAATAAAACCAGAAAGAAATTGCAGAAGAACAAAGAAACAAAGACAAAAGAAAAATAAAGATCATTTTACCAAAACTTACTAATACAATAAAGAGCAACTCAATGCACGAGGCTCCTGCTACTGCAGGGTCTAGGTGGGGCAAATACATGCAGCCTTACCCCCTTCGCAGGAGAGACTGTTTCCAAGTTTCAGATGACCGACATGTTGCAATAGTGCAACTTAACCATTGCCCCACATGTTGCAATATGTGGACCAAAAATTCCCATAAATATTTTGGATGTTATTTTCCAGAAAAAATTATGCATGGGTCTTGGTCCATCACAGCAGTGCCAGAAATAAAAGGCATCACTGCCATCGTCCAGCTGGATTCATTCTTCCATGTTCCATGCCAAAACTTGTACATGTACAATAATTCAATAAAGAAAAGAAAACTAATCAAACTTCCAGAAATATTGTCCATTGATACAAATGGTGGCTTGGAAACAAAAGGCTGTATTTCATCACTCCCCACGATCTATGTTGCATTTATTACCCCACTCCACAAGTCAAACTATTATCAGGAAGTGATGCTTAAGTACTAAAATGCCATCAGCTTATATCCAAAACTTAATCTATGTATATGTCAACAATGTGTCGAGTCAGAAAGTTGGTTTTAAAAGATGTCTGAGAGAGGTATTGGCGAGATGCTAAAAGACGCTAGATACACTGAGATATGCATGGATATGTTTTATAATACATGCAAAACTAGTGATTTTAAGCACTGTGCACCACAAATAAGTAATGAAGAATGATATCCAACCAATGTCAATTTATCTCAAAAAGAAAGAAGAATGTGTAAAAGAGATTACTGATGAGCAGAAAACTACAAATTCAAAAAATCACGAACTCCAGGAGAAACCTAATCTGCCCGCCGCTTGGAGCAGCCTGGCCTCACGCCAACTGCTCCCGCCACCTCTCATCCTTCCTTCTTCTCTCGTCCTCTCCCTCTCATCCTCCGCTCTCCTATCTTTTCTTCTTCACCCTCCCCTTATCAACTTTTCTCTTCTTCTTCGTGTCTCACACGTTCGGGAGGTCATGATCCACCCCTTGCCGTCTCCCCAGTCCTTCCTCTCCTGTCTTGACTCAGATCTGGTGCGACTTGAGCTTCAAGCGTGGCCTTGTGCTGCTGGCCTTGCCGCAACTCTGCTGGTCCTTGATGGTCTTGCCGGTGTCCTCCTCGGGTTTGGCTTTATGTCTCCGGCTAACCGCTGCAATGCCATGCTCCCAGATCGATTCGTTTGCTCCTTCTCCCCCCCTCTGCTGACGCTCTTTGGGCCTGTAGCCGCTCATCCTTGAGTTGCTGAAACTTTGGGTGTGGCTTTGTGCCACTAGCCAAGCCATATCTCTTCTTGATCCTTGGCAGATCAAACGTCTTCTCAAGTTTCGTCCCTAATCGAATCGTTTTCTCCGACACTTTCTTGGCTAGCTACTTGCAACCCGCAAGGCTGCCAGCCATGCTCGGCTGGCAGCTGCTTCGCCAATGCCTTCCACAAGGCTGTCGCCCCATCTTTGGGCTGTCACTGTCATGATGCCAGCTTCTCGATTGGTTGTGGCCCTCCGCAAGGCCCACACCTACCGCCATGCCTGCCTTTTTTCTGCCGGAGCTCCGATTCATATCTTGGTGACTTGGAATTTGAAGTGATGAGATACGATGGTAGGGTTTGGTGGAACCCTACCTGAAATTTCCTTGTTTGCCCCTCCTCCTACTTTGGGCTTCTTGGTTCTGTTTCAGCCCATGTGAGCTTTAGAATTTTCAGTTTTTGGACTTCTTGGCTCTTTTACTTTAAGCCCAAGTGGGCTTTGTGTTGTAATGGATATGTCATTTGTGACATGTCTTCTACTCTTCAAGCCCACTGAGCCTTGGATGTTGTCTTTTCTGGACTTTGGTTACCCTTATAGGGTTTGTAATCTCCCTTAGGGGATATATTCTCCCTCCCCCTTCTTTTAATGCATTTATTAATTCATCCCAAAAAAAAAATGTCAAGTTATCTCTGTCTTCGTGGCGTCTATGTTATTCAAATCTTTATCAGCAAGTGCAATACCAAACCTCCTAATAAGTGATAAGAAGCAATTAAGCAAGAATATTTGAAAAAATAGAAATCTATTTGCATATTAGGATACTAGCATAATGTGATCTCTAAATGTCCAAACCAAACAAGCAACATGTAAGTATTAACACACTAAACATACTACTAAGTATTAAGTAGCATACAATATGTATACACCATTAACCATACTGCTACACTACTAGTAACATAGTAAACAAACTTGAAGTAGTATGTAACTATTAATAATAAGTACTTCAGAATAAAAATAGTTATACATAGATAACAAATCATTAAATATGAACCAAATCTACATAATTATCCAACTTTTCAAGTTCAAATCATTTGAAAAGGTAACAATACAAAAAAAGATCCCCATTAATGCAAATCATAACCATATCGGTCAGCATTGAACTGTAGTGGTCCATATCAGTGCAATACAGTTTTGTACATAAATATTTTTATGTACCGGTTCAGTATCGTACTGACATGGTGACTCTTGATACTATCGAAATGATACAATTGATGCATATTGAGACTTGACACCTTGTCTGTTAACATGAAAACCTGTGACAGACAAGCAATATCTACCTTGAAATTATCTTTGGCCAACCATGCAGTGCCAAAACTTGGCCTACAATCAGGAGGTAGGGCTTCCTTAGGAGCTTCTGCCAGTGCATGATGTGTTTGACCTGAAGAATGCTCTTTATACTCCACCTGAAATGAAACATAGGATAAGAACTAACAACAAATTCATCCATGTTCTTAATCATTAAATGCTCATATGCCATTATGTGTCAGTCCAGTTTCTGAAGCCCTGTCAATTATCAAGCAGCCGGTGGTTACCCCTGTTTTCTACCTTTAAAGGATGGCAGTACCACGATTTTCTTGATAAATTGAAAACATAAAAAATAAAAAGGAAATTTAATTGGGGGAGTCAATCATACCCTACCAAAAGGTTAGTCAAGTAACTACCATCTCAAATTAGGCAAACAAATTTTATCAATCAACAGAGAACCTTTAGTTAGCTTTAAAAAAAAATATATATATATATATATATATAAAATATAAAAAAATATAAAAAAAACTATCAGGGAGATTCCAGGTCACCCAACAGACTTATGAAATAATTATTGAAGCTCGATCCAAATACATCTGAAAGGGAGAAGGAAAAGAGAAAGGACAAACCTAATGGATTTAAATGTGTATAGGTGGGGAGGCAGTTCGGAATCCGAATTCCGAAGTCCCAACCATATACTTTCCCACATATCCTGATTACTGAATATCATAAGCTGTTTGGTTCCTTGTGAAAGCTATTTTTAGTTCTGTACTCAATTTACGAAGTGTGAACATTATTACCACGATATTATTAATCGCAAAAACATTGAATAGTTGACAACATTCTTTCCCACAGTAGAGAATAGAAGCAATAAAATTGTAAATCAACCGTTTAAGGGATTTTTTTTTTTTTCTTGAGGAAAGAAAGTCAAGAAACACATTTGAGATGTTGAAAATGCCAAGGAAGTGTAAATACAAATATGTTATGCATCAATTTTATAACATAACAAATGGATACAAAATTAACAGAAAAAGAGAAAAGATCCGAACAAATGCTAATATAACCTTGAATACTGAAGCCCAATAGTAATCATAATGGCAACGGAACTTTCTTCTTTCCAAGGGGTAAAAGACGTGCTTAGCTTTATAATTCAACCATCCAAGTTCACAGACCTTGGATGATCTAATATCAACACCTGCAAGAAATATAACATTTCAAAAAGACAAGTAATAAAATGGATTTAAAAAATAAATAAAAAATAAAAGGGAGAGAGAGTGAGAGAAGACAAAGACCAATGAATTGCAATGCTAAGTATAAAAGTTTAAACTCATATATAAACTCTATCAACAGATGCATAAGCTTCAGTAGAAGCTGTTTCACAAGGGAACTCCGATGAGAAAATTACTTCCTTCATGATAAACAGTGGCCCTATTTTTTATGGGGAAGATCTAATTTAATAATTGCACAGCTAAGGGTATAACCACAAATTGATTTTCATGACATTGTCAATATCGTCAGCATTCCTCAACCTCCAGAGTTCCTCGCCAATCTAAAACATTGCAATTTGCCAGTAATTTCTTTCTCATGCCAGACTAAGTAAATCCCTCAAGCCTAAAAAAAATTACGTTAAGGAGATACAAAGCAATATTTTGCAACAAAAAAAGGCCATCAGAACATTCAGCCTTGGCTGTTGATAATCTGTACAGACCACCAGTGCGAACAGAAAAGCAGAACCAAAACGACGACGACATGGAAAGGATAATCAGAGGTAATACAGGATAGACAGTCAAACAGAATATATTATGAATTTTGTTTGAAAACTTGATAACAAGTAAGGGTTTAGATCTGTTTCTACTGTATACAATAATGAAGATGGGGCAAACCTGTTTGTAGATTATTTGGTTTCTCTCTTCAATTGCTATCTGAAATATAAAAAATTCGTAGACGTTGAAAACATGTATACATAACCAGCCAATTTTTTCTCTTTTTATCAATAAGAAACAAAAAAATGATTTACAAAAAAATCCAGCAGTATAAAAGCCCACTGTGAGGACAAGTGAAGGAACAATCTCACAACAGAATGAAGTTTCCAGAACACAATCTATGTCTGACAATCCTAAATAGGCCACCCATGCAACCACTAGAAGAACTAGGCATCCAGTTGAAGGATGACAGTGGATGCCAAATGAGTAACATGTCTAACAATGTGCACAACTCCCCATACGTATACCCACCAGTGAAAACCAACTACTGATGGAACAAGAAATTCCCCCACAGTAACATGATGGGGTCGCAGTATAATCACATAAGAAATACCAGTCCTCAAAGGCATCAGCTCTACTAATAGGCCCCAAGCATAGTTTTTAAGGCGCTGGTGCGACTAAGGCGTTTGAGGGCCTGTCGGAGCGCCTTAGCAATAAGGCGGGCATAAAGCGTCGCCTTATTGACTAAAGCGTTCTTGTGTACTTTTTTTTATAAAACCAATCTATTTGACTCAAATACTAGTTAAATCCTATTACTCATATGCTAAATAAATATTAAATGTTTATATTCATACCAATGTAAGATATTCATCAAGAAAACAAATCAATAAAGTGAATAAACTAAGTTCATCATCAATTCATCATCAATCATCAATCATCAATCATCAATCATCAATATTCAATCATGAATCATCAATATTCAATCATGAATCATCAATATTCAATCATCAATCATCTTAACATATTAACATATAATATAAATACATAATTATGAAACAAAATTATAAATATAAAGAAAAGAAGACATAAAATATACAAGTATTTATTATACTTACCTCTATGATGCCATAATGAGTGCCTAAGCCCTAAGGTCATCCACTATATTTCTACTCCTGTTAAAGAAGTAATTAAGAACTTAGAATTAAAATACATCGAAAGTAAAAATCGATATGCCAAATTAAATGGATGAGAAGTGACTAACCTGGGGATTCTTAATCATTCTAAAAAACTTTAAACTTCAATGAAGCTAAAACATAAAATAAACTAAAATGCTAAGAATTTAGTAAACAAAGAAAGTCAAATACTTAAAAGTTCAAGGACTCAAAAAACTTTAAAGTTTAAAGACTCAAAATACGTCAAAGTTCTAAGACTCAAAGACTTTCAATCCAAATCAGTAATTAAATTAAAATCTTCTTCTTCAACTGCATTTTGTTGCTGGCTTGCATCATCTGGAGCTATGCCATAATCATCCTCAATGTTTCATCATCACGAATATCCTCTTCACTCATCTCATCCACTTCTTCATCTGACAAATCCTCAAGCTCAACCCTCCTACCACGCCGGGTATAGCAAAGATTGGTTCCACTGGTAGATGCTGGAGCCCTCCTTGGTCTATTATGGCCTTGGTATGATGAAGATGCTCCAAGTGCTCTATCAACATCTCTCCAAGTGATATCATTCTCAGGATGCACTAATTCATCCTCTGATTCACCAATCATCCACTCACTACTCCAATTAAGATCATCGAGCAACAATGGATTGTAGTTTCTACATTGTTCTTTTCTTTCTTGGAACCTTGCTTCAAGTCGGCGATTATATTGAATGTAGACAAGATCATTTAACCGCTGATGCTCTAACCTATTCCTCTTCTTGGTGTGAATCTGAAAAACATTAATAATATGAAGTTATCTACTTATCTTCAATAAAACCATATTAAGTGAAGTACATGTACTATTGTAATCAGAACTCAATAGTCAATACTCACAAATTCAAATGTGCTCCAATTGCGCTCACAACCAGAAGATGAGCAACAAAGACCAAGTATGCGCAATGCAAGCTTTGAAAGGTCAGGAGCAGTACTTCCATGTCGAGACCACCAAGAGACTATAAATATATAATATAAAAAAATAGGTTAAGTAAAAAATCAACATTTTAAGTTCTAAACTAATTAGAACTTTAAAAGGAAATATACTTACTAGGATTCAACTTGTCCCTTTGTCTAATCGCCATGTCCTTTGCAAAACTTCCTTGAACAGTGGTATACTTGTCAACCTGGACAATGGTCTTATCTTGCAAGGTCTCATCAGGCACCAACCTTACAAGAACATCATTGAAGGCATCACTTGCTTTTTGAGCTAAGTCCAACTCATTATCAGGATTATCTGCTATTGCCTTAAAGAACTTGTTTGGATTGAGGAAAAAGGCAGCTAAATATATTGATCCATTCATCATAGTCTCACAACGGTGATCAACAATCGCTATGATTTTCTTCCATTTCCTTTCATCATCTCCAAAAAATTTTTTGATGTTCTTCCTTGCCACTTGTATTGCCATATATACTTCAGGCATAGCAGGCAACTCATCACCATCTACAATCCTCAAGAGTTGAAGAAGAGGCTGTGATGCTCTTATACAATCCATCACACCATTCCAGAATGTTGTAGCAAACACAGTCTCAGAAGCATTCTTCCCTGCCTCTGTAGATGCAAGCTTAGAACGGGACCATTCATCATCAACAAATAATTTTTTCAGAGATTCTCTGTGCTTGTATAAGCTCTGGAGTGTTAAAAAGGAAGAGGCAAATCTAGTCACTCCAGCCCTCACTAAGTCTCCTCCTGTTTTTTGCCTCATGGCTTCAAGAAGACGAGTGTGCCTGTAGATGAATGCAGTCAATTTCCTGCCCTTCGATATAACAGACATGTAAGAGCGTAATTTGCCTACTTCCTCCATCATAAGGTCTATGCAATGAGCTACACATGGACTCCAAAATAACCTCTTCCTTTTCTCCATTAGGTCGACCCGCTGCAACATAGTTGACAGCATTATCAGAGACTACTTGAACCACATTATCTTCACCAATCTCTTCAACCTTACTATCAAGTAGCTTAAATAACATTTCAGCTGTTTGTGATTGGCTAGATGCATCCACAGACTCCAAAAAAAAAGTCCCCTCCGGACAATTGACAAGAAAATTAATTAGGTGCCTTCCTCTCTTGTCTGTCCACCCATCTGACATGAGTGTGCACCCATGTTTCCTCCAATATCCTTGATACTTCACCTTTAACTCATCAATTTTATCCTTCTCAGACTTCAATAGAGGCCCCTTATAGTCATGAATTGAAGGGGGCTTGAAACCTGGTCCATATTGACCAATTGCCTCTACCAATTCCTCAAAACTCCTTAACTTTAAAGCATTAAATGGAACACCACTCTCATAAGCCCACCTTGCAAAATAAGAACGAAGTTTATCTCTTTCTTCTTCTCCTCTTACTCGGTTCTCCATTGTTGTTTGATATGAACCTTTATCCCGCCTATCTGCAACCACTTCTTCAGGAGTCCTCCTCACATGCTTATCCATGGGACCCCTTACTTGTTGTTTGGATTGTGTTTGAATGATAGCTTTATTTCTTCTTGAAGTTGTCCCAGAGCTAGGGATAGGAAATGAGACCCCCAAATCAGATACTATATTATGTTGTGAACGGGTTACTTCTGTAGGTCCATCACTAACATCCAAATCATCCAAACAATCAAAGTTCCTCTTCCTCTGGTTCTTCAATATTGCATCTCTCATCTCTTTAGCAATTGCTTCAGTTGTTTTCACACACTTGGCTACATCTCCATAGCCACCAATAAGATGTTGCTTCAATCGTTTTATTCTTCCCCTGACATCCTTCCCACAAAGGGTACATTTAATCCAATTTCTGTCAGATACGTCAGGCCAATACCCATATTTCCATCCAGGATCATTTGACTTAGCTCTCCTTTTCGGATCCTTGCTTGGATCAATCGTTGATTGTGCAGTAGCAGCTGTACTTGTATTTTCACCCCCACTGCTTCCACCAATTGTTTCCATAGATAAGTGGAACCTGAACCTACACTTATCAACCAACCAATCATCTTTGTCACCATAGGAAGAAAAAAAAAAAAAAAACATACGAAGAAGGAACAAGCAGGGAGAAGAAAGAAGAAGAAAGAAAAAAAAAAAAATTAACTTATAATGTTACAAACCAGCCAACAGTC